>NC_060122.1:15000-315000 GCF_021461395.2 Schistocerca americana | reverse complement strand
TAACGTCGATGGAACACACAAATTCTGTCAAGATTCAATACATCGTCCTCCAGCGGACTTGACTCCAAGGGTCTATTGCTGCCTCGGGCACCTTATTGTCATTCTCCAGTGAGTCTACATTTTCGAAGCGGCGCAAAACTGACATTCAATTCTAGCGTTCCGACCCTGCTAACGTCGATGATACATTCAAGTTTGGTCGAAATTCAATACATCGTAATCCAGCAAACTTGTCTCCAAATGTCTATTGCTGCCTCGGGCAGCTTATAGTCGTTGTCCCGTGAGTATAGATTTTGGAATCCGACGCAAAACTGACATTGAATTCTAACGTTCCGACCCTGCTAACCATGATAGTACATTCACGTTTGGTCGAGATTCAATACATCGTCATCCAGTCGACCGCTCTCCAAGGGTCTTTGCTGCCTCGGGCACCTTATGGTCGTTCCCCTGTGAATCTAGATTTTCGAATCTGACGCAATACTGACATTGAGTTCTAACGTTCCGACCCTGCTAAGGACGATAGAAAATTCAAGTTTGGTCGAGATTCAATACATCGTCCTCCAGCCGACTTGTCTGCAAGAGTCTATCGCTGCCTCGGGCACATTATGGGCGTTCTCATCTGAGTAGATTTTCGAATCGGACTCAAAACTGACATTTAATTCTAACTTTCCGCCCTGCTAACGACGATGGTGTATTCAAGTTTGGTCGAGATTCAATACATCGTCCTCCAGCCGACTTGTCTCCAAGGGTCTATTGCTGCCTTGGGCACCTTATGGTCGTCCTCCTCTGAGTCTAGGTTTTCGAATCCGACGCAGAACTGACATGTAATTATAATGCTTCGACCCTGCTAAAGACGATGGTACACTCATATTTGGTCGAGATTCAATAAATCGTCTTCCAGCCGACTTGTCTCCAAAGGGCTATTGCTGCATCGGGCACCATATGGTCTTTCGCCTGGGAGTCTCCTTTTCGAATCCGACGCAAAACTGACAGTTAATTGTAACGTTCAGAGCCTCCTAATAACGATGGAACACACAAATTCTGTCAAGATTCAAAACATCGTCCTCATGCCGACTTGTCTCCAAGGGTCTATTGCTGCCTCGGGCAGATTATAGTCGTTGTCCTGTGAGTCTAGATTTTCGAATCCGACGCAAAACTGACATTGAATTCTAACGTTCCGACCGTGCTAACCATGATAGTACATTCAAGTTTAGTCGAGATTCAATAAATCGTCCGCCAGCTGACTTGTTTCCAATGGTCTATTGCTATCTCGTGCACTTTATGGTCGTTCTCCTTTGAGTCTACATTTTCGAATCCGACGCAAAACCGATATTGAATTCCAACGTTCCGACCCCTGCTAACCATGACAGTACATTCAAGTGTGGTCGAGATTCAATACATCGTCCTCCAGTCGACTTCTCTCCAAGGGTCAATTGCTGCCTCGGGCACCATGTTGTCGTTCTCCTCTGAGTCTAGAATTTCGAATCGGACGCAAAACAGACACTTAGTTCTATCGTCCAACGACAATGGTACATTCAAGTTTGGTCAGGATTCAATGCATCGTCCTCCAGCTGACTTATCTCCAGGGGTCTATTGCTGCCTCGGGCACTTTATGGTCGTTCTCCTGTGAGTCTACACTTTCGAATCCGACGCAAAACTGACATTGAATTCTAACGTATCGTTCCTGCTAACGTTGATGATACATTCAAATTTGTTCGAGATTCAATACATCATCCTCCAGCAAACTTGTCTCCAAGTGTCTATTGCTGCCTCGGGCAGCTTAATGTGGTTGTCCTGTGAGTCTAGATTTTCAAATCCGACGCAAAACTGACATTGTATTCTAATGTTCCCACCATGCTAACGACGATGATACATTCAAGTTTGGTCGTGATTCAATACATCGTCCTCCAGCCGATTTCTCTTCAAGGGGTTTATTCCTGCCTCGGGCTCCTTATGGTCGTTGTCCTGTGAGCTTAGGTTTTGGAATCCGACGCAAAACTGACATTGAATCATAACGTTCCGTCCGTGCAAAAGACGATGGTAGACTCAAGTTTGGTCGAGATTCAATAAATGGTCCTACAGCCGACTTGTCTCCAAGGGTCTATTGTTGTCTCGGGCACCTTATGTTCGTTCTCCTGTGAGTCTACATTTTCGCATCCGACGAAAACCTGACATTGAAATCTAACGTTCCGGTCCTGCTATCGTCGATGATACATTCAAGTTTGGTTGAGAGTCAATACTTCGTCCTCCAGCAAACTTATCTCCAAGCTGCCTCGGGCAGCTTATGGTCGTTGTCCTGTGAGTCTACATTTTCGAATCCGACGCAAAACTGATATTGAATTCTAACGTTCCGACCCTGCTAACCATGATAGCACATTCAAGTTTGGTCGAGATTCAATACATCGTCCTCCAGTCGACTTCTCTCCAAGGATCTATTGCCGCCTCGGGCACCTTATGGTCGTTTCCCTGTGAGTCTAGATTTTCGAATCCGACGCAAAACTGAAATTTTATTATAACGTTCCGACCATGCGAAAGACGATGGTACACTCATGATTGGTCGAGATTCAATAAATTTTCCTCCATCCGACTTGTCTCCAATGGTCTATTGCTACCTCGGGCACTTTATGGTCGTTCTTCTGTCAGTCTACATTTTTGAATCCGACGCAAAACTGACACTGAATTCTAACGTTCCGAGCATGCTAATAACGTTGGTACATTCAAATTTGGTCGACATTCAATACATCGTACTCCAGCCGACTTGTCTCCAAGGTTCTATTGCAGCCTCGGGCACCTTATGGTCGTTCGCCTCTGAGTCTAGGTTTTCGAATCCGACACAAAACTGACATTCAATTATAACGTTCCGACCCTGCTAAAGACGAAGGTACACTCATGTTCGGTCGAGATTAAATAAATCGTCCTATAGCCGACTTGTCTCCATGGATCTATTGGTTCCTCGGGCACCTTATGGTCGTCGTCCTGTGAGTCTACATTTTCGAATCCGAAGCAAAACTGAGACTGAATTCTCACCTTCCGACCCTGCTAACGACGATGATACACTCAAGTTTTGTCGAGATTCAATACATCGTCCTCCGGCTGACTTGTTTCCTGGGGTCTACTGTTGCCTCGGACACCTTATGGTCGTTCTTATGTGCGTCTACATTTTCCAAGCGGACGCAAAACTAACCTTCAATTATAACGTTCCGACCTTGCTAAAGACGATGGTACACTCAAGTTCGGTCGAGATTCAATACATCGTCCTCCAGCCGACTTGTCTCATAGGGTCCATCGCTGCCTCGGGCACCTTAAGGTCGTTCTCGTGTGAGTCTAGGTTTTCGAATCGGACGCAAAACTGACATTTAATTATAACGTTCCGACCCTGTTAAAGACGATGGTACACTCATGTTTGGTCGAGATTCAATACATCGTCCTCCAGCCGATTTGTCTCCAAGGCTCTATTGCTGCCTCGAGCACCTTAAGGTCATTCTCCTGTGACGCTAGGTTTTCGAATCCGACACAAAACTGACATTCAGTTACAACTTTCCGACCCTGCTAAAGACGATGGTTCACTCATGTTTGGTAGGGATTCAATAAATCGTCCTCCAGCCGACTTGTCTCATAGGTCCATCGCTGCCTCAGGCACCTTAAGGTCGTACTAGTGTGAGTCTAGGTTTTCGAATCCGACACAAAACTGACATTCAGTTATAGCGTTCCGACCCTGCTAAAGACGATGGTACACTCATGTTTGCTCGAGATTAAATAAATCGTCCTACAGCCAACTTGTCTCCAAGGGTCTATTGGTTCCTCGGGCAACTTATGATCATCGTCCTGTGAGTCTACATTTTCGAATCCGACGCAAACCTGACATTGAATTCTCGCGTTCCGACCCTGCTAACGACTATAGTACATTCAAGTTTTATCGAGATTCAATACATCGTCCTACGGCCGACTTGTCTCCAGGGGTTTATTGTTGCCTCGGGCACCTTATGGTCGTTCTCCTGTGAGTCTACATTCTCGAATCGGACGCAAAACTGACCTTCAATTATAACGTTCGACCCTGCTAAAGACGGTGGTACACTCAAGTTCGGTCGAGATTCAATACATCGTCCTCCAGCCGACTTGTCTCGAAGGGTCTATTGCTGCCTCGGTCACCTTATGATCGTTCTCCTGTGAGTCCAGGTTTTCGAATCCGACGCAGAACTGAATTTGATTGTAATGTTCCGACCATGCTAAAGACGATGGTACACTCATATTTGGTCGAGATTCAATAAATCGTCCTCCAGACGACTTGTCTCAATGGGGCTATTGCTGCTTTGGGCAGCTTATGTTCGTTGTCCAATGGGGGTAGATTTTCGAATCCGACGCATAACTGGCATTGATTTCTAACGTTGCGCCCGTGCTAACGACGATGGTACACACAAGTTTGGTAGAGATTCAATACATCGTCCTCCAGCCGACTTGTGTGCAAGGGTCTATTGCTGCCTCGGTCACCTTATAGTCGTTGTTCTGTGAGTCTAGATTATCGAATTCAACGCAAAACTGACATTTAATTCTAACGTTCCGACCGTGCTGAAGACGATGATACATTCAAGTTTGGTCCAGATTCAATACATCGTCCTCCAGCAGACTTGTCTCCAACAGTCTATTGCTGCCTCGTGCACCTTATCGTCGTTCCCCTGTGACTCTACAATTCGAATCCGACCCAAAACTGACTTTGAATTCTAACATTCCGAGCCTGCTAACAACGTTAGTACATTCACGTTTGGTCGCTTTTCAATACATCGTCCTCCAGTCGACTTGTCTCCAAGGGTGTAATGCTGCCTCGGGCACCCTATGGTCGTTCTCCTGTGAGTGTAGATTTTCGAATCGGATGCCAAACTGACAGTTAATTATAACGTTCCGACCATGCTAACAACGATGGTACATTCAAGTTTCGTCGAGATACAATACATCGTCCCCCAGCCGACTTGTCTCCAATGGTGTATTGCTGCCTCGGGCACCTTATGTTCGTTCTCTTGTTAGTCTAGGTTTGAGAATCCGACGCAAAACTGACCTTTATTTATTTCGTTCCGACCCTGCTAAAGACGATGGTACACTCATGATTGGTCGAGATTCAATAAATCGTCCTATAGCCGACTTGTCTCCAAGGGTCTATTGCTGCATTGGGCACTTTATGGTTGTTCTCCTGTCAGTGTAGGTTTTCGAATCCGACGCAAAAATGACATTTAATTATACGGTTCCGACCCTGTTAAAGACGATAGTACACTCATGTTTGGTCGAGATTTAATTAATCGTCCTCCAGCCGACTTGTCTCCAAGGATGAATTGCTGCCTCGGCCACCTAAGGATCGTTCACCTGTGAGTCTAGATTTTCGGATCCAACGCAAAACTGACAAAGAATTCTAACGTTCCGATCCTGCTAAAGACGATAGTATATTCAAGTTTGGTCGAGATTCAATACATTGTCCTCCAGCCGACTAGTCTCCAAGTTTCTATCACTGCCTCGGGCAACTTATGGGCGTTCTCCTCTGAGTCTAGATTTTCGAATCGGACGCAAAACTGACATTGAACTCTAACGATCCGTCCCTGCTAACGATGATGGTACATTCAAGTTTGGTCGAGATTCAATACATCGTCCTCCAGCCGACTTGTCTCCAAAGGTGTAAAGCTGCCTCGGTTACCTTATGGTCGTTCTCCTGTGAGTGTAGATTTTCGAATCGGACGCAAAACTGACTGTTAATTGTAACGTTCAGAGAATCTTAATGACGATTTAATACACAAATTGCGTCGAGATTTAATACATCGTCCTCCAGCCGACTTGTCTCCTAGGCTGTATTGCTACCTCGGGCAGCCTAGGGTCGTTTTCCTAAGAGTCTAGTTTTTCGAATCCGACGCAAAACTGACAGTTAATTGTAACTTTCAGAGCCACTTAATGACGATGGAACACACAAATTGAGTCGCAATTCAATACATCGTCCTCCAGCCGACTTGTCTCAAAGGGTCTATTGTTGCCTCGGACACCTTATCGTCGTTTAAAGAATCCGACGGCATTGTGCATTTTGTAATCAATCCCGATGCAATTTCTGTGTTTCATGGACAATGTGTACGTCCAAGGGATACAGAAAACCTGCACTGGTGCATCGGAATAAAATACTCGTCTTCCAGGAGCCGCTCAAAGCACAAACCCTTACAAGTTTCACTCTTCTTGTACTTAAGTCGGCATTGTGCTTTCTGTATTCAATCCCGATGCAATTTCTGTGTTTCATGTTCAATGTGAGAGTCCACGGGATACAGTAAGCCTGCACTGCTGCATCGGAATGTAACACTGGTCTCCCAGGAGCCGCTCAAAACAAATCTCTTAGAAGATTCACTCTTCTTGTACATAAGACGGCATTGTGCCTTTTGTATTCAATCCCGATGCAATTTCTGTGTTTAATGGTCAATGTGAAGGTCAATGGGATACAGTAAACCTGCACTGGTGCATCGGAATCAAATACTGCTCTCCCAGCAGCCGCTCAAACCACAAACTCTTAGCAGATTCACTCTTCTTGTACTTAAGTCGGCATTGTGCATTTTATATTCAATCCCGATGCAATTTCTGTGTTTCATGAACAATGTAAAGGTGAAAGGGATACAGTAAACCTGTACTGGTGCATCGGAATCTAATACTGGTCTCCCAGGAACCGTTCAAAGCACAAAGTCCTAGAAGATACGCGCTTCTTGTACTTAAGTCGGCAATGTGCCTTTTGTATTCAATACCAATGCAATTTCGGTGTTTCATGGTCAATGTGAAGGTTCACGGGATACAGTAAACCTGTACTGGTGCATCGGAATCCAATACTTGTCTCCCAGGAGCCACTCAAAGCACAAACTCATAGAAGATTCACTCTTCTTGTACTTAAGTCGGCATTGTGCCTTTTGTATTCAATCCCGATTTAATTTCTGTGTTTCATCCTCAATGTGTAGGTCCAAGGGATACAGCAAACCTGCACTGGTGCATCGCAATCTAATACTGATCTCCCAGGAGCCTCTCAAAATACAAATTCTTAGAAGATTCACTAGTCTTGTACTTAAGTCGGCATTGTGCCACTTGTATTCAATCCCGAAGCAATTTCTGTGTTTCATGGTCAATGTAAAGGTCCAAGGGATCCAGTAAACCTGCACTGGTGCATGGGAATCTAGTACTGGTCTCGCAGGAGCCGCTCAAAGTACAAACTCTTAGAAGATTCACTCTTTTTGTACTTAAGTTGGCATTGTGCATTTTGAATTCAATAACGATGCAATTTCTGTGTTTCATGGTCAATGTGAAGGTCCAACGTATACAGTAAACGACTACTGGTGAATCGGTATCTAATACTGGTCTCCCAGGAGCCGCTCAAAACACAAACCCTTAGGAGATTCACTCCTCTTGTTCTTAAGTCAGCATTGTGCTTTTGTATTCAATCCCGATGCAATTTCGGTGTTTGATGAACAATGTGAAGGTCCAAGGGATACAGTAAACCTGCACTAGTCCATCGTAATCTAATACTGGTCTCACAATAGCCGTCAAAGCACAAACTTTTAGAAGATTTACTGTTCTTTACTTACGTCGGCATTGTGCCTTTTGTATCGAATGCCTATGCAATTTCTGTGCCTCATGGTCTATGTGAAGATCCAAGGGATACAGTAAACATGCACTGGTGCATCGGAATCTAGTACTAGTATCCCAGGAGCCACTCAAATCACAAACTCTTGGAAGATTCACTCTTCTTTTACTTAAGTCGGCATTATACCTTTTGTATTCAATACCGATGCAATTTCTGTGTTTCATGGACAATGTAAAGGTGAAAGGGATACAGTAAGCCAGCACTGGTGCATTGGAATCAAATACTGGTCATCCAGAAGCCGCTCAAATCACATACACTTTGAAGATTCACTCTTCTAGTACTTAAACCGGTATTGTGCCCTTTCTACTCAATCCCGATGCAATTTCTGTGTTTCATGGTCAATGCAAAGGTCCAAGGGACACAGTAAACCTGCACTTGTGCATCGGAATCGAATACTGGTCCCCCAGGAGCCGCCCAAAGCACAAACTCTTAGAAGATTCGCTCTTCTTGTACTTAAGTCAGCATTGTGCCTTTTGTATTCAATGCCGATGCTATTTCTGTGATTCATGGTCAATGTGAAGGTCCTAGGCATACAGTAAACCTGTACTGGTGTATCGGAATCTAATACTGGTCTCCCAGGAGCCGCGCAAATCACAAAGTCCTTGATGATTCGCGCCTCTTGTACTTAAGTCGGCAATGTGCCTTTTGTATTCAATCCCGATGGAATTTCTGTGCTTCACGGGCAATGTATAGGTTCACTGGATACAGTAAATCTGCACTGGTGTATTGGAATCTAATACTGGTCTCCCAGGAGCCGCTCAAAGCACAAATTCTTAGATCATACACTCTTTTAGTACTTAAGTCGGCATTGTGATTTTTGTATTCATTCCCGATGCAATTTCTGTGTTTCATGGTCAATGTGAGAGTCCAAGGGATGCAGTAAGCCTGCACTGCTGCATCGAAATCAAACACTGGTCTCCCAGGAGCCGCTCAAAGCAAATCTCTTAGAAGATTCACTCTTCTTGTACTTAAGAAGAGATTGTGCATTTTGTATTCAATCCCGATGCTATTTCTGTGTTTCATGGTCAATGTGAACGTCAATGGGATACAGTAAACCTGCACTGGTGCATCGGAATCAAATACTGCTCTCCCAGGAGCCGCTCAAAACACAAACTCTTAGAAGATTCACAGTTCGTGTGCTTAAGTCGGCATTGTGTATTTTGTATTCATTCCCGATGCAATATCTGTGTTTCATGGTCAATGTGAAAGTCCAAGGAATGCAGTAAACCTGCACTGGTGCATCGCAATCTAATACTGGTCTCCCAGGTGCCGCACAAATCACAAAACCATAGAAGATTCACTCCTCTTGTCCTTAAGTCGGCATTGTCCCTTTTGTATTCAATCCCGATGCAATATCTGTGTTTCATCCTCAATGTGTTGATCCAAGGGATACAGTAAACCTGCACTGGTGTATCGCAATGTAATACTGATCTCCCAGGAGCCTCTCAAAATACAAACTCTTAGAAGATTCACTAGTCTCGTACTTAAGTCGGCATTGTGCATTTTGTATTCAATCCCGATGCAATTTCTGTGTTTCATGGTCAATGTGAAGGTCTAAGGGATCCAGTAAACCTGCACTGGTGCATGGGAATGTAGTACTGGCCTCGCAGGAGCCACACAAAACACAAACTCTTAGAAGATTCACTCATTTTTTACTTAAGTCGGCATTGTGCCTTTTGTATTCAATCCCGATGCAATTTCTGTGTTTCATGGACAATGTATAGGTGGCGGGGATACAGTAAGCCTTTACTGATGCATCGGAATCCAATACTGATCCCCAGGCGCCGCTCAAAGCACAAATTCTTAGAAGATTCACTCTTCTTATACATAAGTCGGCATTGTGCCTTTTGTATTCAATCCCGACGCTATTTCTGTGTTTCATGGTCAATGTGTAGGTCTAAGGGATACAGTTGACCTTTACTGGTGCATCGGAATCTAATACTGGTCTCCCAGGAGCCGCTAAAAACACAAACTCTTAGAAGATTCACTCGTCTTGTATTTAAGTAGGCATTGTGCATTTTGTATTCAATCCCGATGCAATTTCTGTGTTTCATTGTCAATGTAAGGATCCAACGGATACAGTAAACCTTCACTGGTGCATCGGAATGTTATACTGGTCCCCCAGGAGCCGCTCAAAGCACAAATTCTTAGAAGATTCACTCTTCTTGTATTTAAGTAGGCATTGTGCATTTTGTAATCGCTCCCAATGCAACTTCTGTGATTCATGGTCAATGTGAAGGACCAAGGAATACAGTAACCATGCACTGGTGCATCAGATTCTAATACTGGTCTCCCAGGAGCCGCTCAAGTCGCCAACTCTTAGAAGATTCACTTTTCTTGTACTTAGGTCGGCATTATGCCTTTTGTATTCAATCCCGATGCAATTTCTGTGTTTCATGGTCAATTTGAAGGTCCAAGGAATACAGTAAACCTGCACTGGAGCATCAGAATCTAATACTGGTCTCCCAGGAGCCGCTCAAAACACAAACTCTTAGAAGATTCACTCGTCTTGTATTTAAGTAGGCATTGTGCATTTTGTATTCAATCCCGATGCAATTACTGTGTTTCATGGTCAATGTGAAGGACCAAGGGGTAAAGTAAACCTGCACTGGTGCATCGGAATCTAATACTAGTCTCCCAGGAGCCACTCAAATCACAAACTCTTAGGAGATTCTCTCTTCTTTTACTTAAGTTAGCATTGTGCCTTTTGTATTCAATCCCGATGCAATTTCTGTGTTTCATGGTCAATGTGAAGGTTCAAGGGATACAGCAAATCTGCACATGTGAATCGCAATCTAATACTGGTCTCCCAGGAGCCGCTCAAATCACAACCTCATAGAAGATTCACTCTTCTTGTACTTAAGTCGGCATTGTGACTTTTGTATTCAATCCCGATACTATATTTGTGTTTGATGGTCAATGTGAAGGTCCAAGGGATACAGTAAACCTGCACTGGTGCATCGAAATCTAATACTGGTCTCCCAATAGCCGGCAAAGCACAAACTCTTAGAAGATATACTCTTCTTGTACTTACGTCGGCATTGTGCCTTTTGTATTGAATCCCGATGCAATTTCTGTGTTTCATGGTCTATGTGAAGGTCCAAGGGACACAGTAAACCTGCACTGGTGAGTAGGAATCTAATACTAGTCTCCCAGGAGCCACTCAAATCACAAACTTTTAGAAGATTCACTCTTCGTGTACTTAAGTCGGCATTGTGCTTTTTATATTTAATCCCGATGCAATTTCTGTGTTTCATTGTCAATGTGAAAGTCCAAGGGATACAGTAATCCTGCACTGGGGCCTCGGAATCTAATACTGGTCTTCCAGGAGCCGCTCAAAACACAAACTCTTAGAAGTTTCACTCTTCTTGTGTTTAAGTCGGCATTGTGCCTTTTGTATTCAATCCCGATGCAATTTCTGTGTTTCATGGACAATGTGAATGTCCAAGGGATACAGAAAACCTGCACTGGCGGATCGGAATCTAATACTGGTCTCCCAGAAGCCGCTCAAGTCGCCAAATGTTAGAAGATTCACTCTTCTTGTACATAAGACGGCTTTGTGCCTTTTGTATTCAATCCCAATGCTATTTCGGTGTTTCATGGTCAATGTGAAGGTCCAAGGGATACAGTAAAGCTGCACTGGTGCATCGGAATCTAATACTGATCTCCCAGGAGCCGCGCAAAGCACAAAGTCCTAAAAGATTCGCGCTTTTTGTACTTAAGTCGGCAACGTGCTTTTGTATTCAATACCGAAGCAATTCCTGTGATTCATGGTCAATGTGAAGGTTCACTGGATACAGTAAACCTGCACTGGTGCATCGGATTCTAATACTGTTTTCCCAGGAGCCGCTCAAAGCACAAACTCTTAGAAGATACACTCTTTTAGCACTTAAGTTGGCATTGTGCTTTTTGTATTCAATCCCTGTGCAACTTCTGTGTTTCATGGTCAATGTGAGAGTCCAAGGGATACAGTAAGCCTGCACTGCTGCATCGAAATCAAACACTGGACTCCCAGAAGCCGCTCAAAACAAATGTCTTAGAAGATTCACTCGTCTTGTACTTAAGAGCTCATTTGTGCTTTTTGTATTCAATCCCGATGCAATTTCTGTGTTTCATGGTCAATGTGAACGTCAATGGGATACTGTAAACCTGCACTGGTGCATCGGAATCAAATACTGCTCACCCAGGAGCCGCTCAAAACAAAAACTCTTAGAAGATATACTCTTCTTGTACTTAATTCGGCATTGTGCATTTTGTATTCAATCCCGATGCAATATCTGTGTTTCATGGTCAATGTGAAGCTCCAAGGGTTACAGTAAATCTGCACTGGTGTATCGGAATCTAATACAGGTTTCCCAGGTGCCGCACGAATCACAAACCCATAGAAGATTCACTCTTCTTGTACTTAAGTCGGCATTGTGCCTTTTGTATTCAATCCCGATGCAATTTCTGTATTTCATTGTCAATGTGAAGGTCCAACGGATACAGTAAACCGTCACTGGTGCATCGGAATGTTATACTGGTCTCCCAGGAGCCGCTCAAAGCACAAACTCTTAGAAGAGTCACTCTTCTTGTATTTAAGTCGTCATTGTGCATTTTGTATTCAATCCCGATGCAATTTCTGTGTTTCATGGTCAATGTGAAGGACCAAGGGGTTAAGTAAACCAGCACTGGTGCATCAGAATCTAATACTGGTCTCCCAGGAGCCGCTCAAGTCGCCAACTCTTAGAAGATTCACTTTTCTTGTTCTTAGGTCGGCATTATGCCTTTTGTATACAATCCCGATGCAATTTCTGTGTTTCACGGTCAATTTGAAGGTCCAAGGGATACAGTAAACCTGCACTGGAGCATCAGAATCTAATACTGGTCTCCCAGGAGCCGCTCAAAACGCTATCTCTTAGAAGATTCACTCGTCTTGTATTTAAGTAGGCATTGTGCATTTTGTATTCAATCCCGATGCAATTTCTGTGTTTCATGGTCAATGTGAAGGACCAAGGGGTAGAGTAAACCTGCACTGGTGCATCGGAATCAAATACTGCTCTCGCAGGAGCCGCTCAAAACACAAACTCTTAGATTCACTGTTCTTGTACTTAAGTCGGCATTGCTCATTTTGTATTCAATCCCGATGCAATTTCTGTGATTCATGATCAATCTGAAGCTCCACGGGATACAGTAAACCTGCACTGGTGCATCGGAATCTAATACTGGTCTCCCAGGAGCCGCACAAAGCACATACCCATAGAAGATTCACTCTTTTTGTACTTATGTCGGCATTGTTCCTTTTGTATTCAAGTCCGATGCAATTTATGTGTTTCATCCTCAATGTGTAGGTCCAAAGGATACAGTAAACCTGCACTGGAGTATCGCAATCTAATGCTGATCTCTCAGGAGCCGCTCAAAGTACAAACTCTTAGAAGAATCACTAGTCTTGTACTTAAGTCGGCATTGTGACTTTTGTATTCAATCCCGATGCAATTTCTGTGTTTCATGCTCAATGTGAAGCCCCAAGGGATACAGTAAACCTGCACTGGTGCATCGGAATCTCATACTGGTCTCCCAGGAGCCGCTTAAAAGCACTAACTCTTAGAACATTCACTCTTCTTGTGTTTAAGTCGGCATTGTGCCTTTTTTATTCAATCCCGATGCAATTTCTGTGTTTCATTGTCAATGTGAAGGTCCAAGGGATACAGTAAACCTGCTCTGGTGCATCGGAATCTAATACTGGTCTCCAAGGAGCCGCTCAACATAATACTCTTACAAGATTCACTCTTCTTGTACTTAAGTCGGCATTGTGCTTTTTGTATTCAATCCCGATGCTATTTCTGTGTTTCATGGTCAATGTGAAGGTCCAAGGGATACAGTATACATGTACTGGTGCATCGGAATCTAATAGTGGTGTCCCAGGAGCCGCTCACAGCACGAATTCCTATAAGATTCGCTCTTCTTGTACTTAAGTAGGCGATGTGATATTTGTATTCAATCCCGATGCAATTTATATGTTTTATGGCCAATGTGAAGGTTCGCGGGATACAGTAAACCTGCACTGGTGCATATGAATCTAATACTGGTCTCCCAGGAGCCGCTCAAAGCACAAACTCTTAGAAGATACACTCTTTTAGTACTTAAGTCGGCATTGTGCCTATTGTTGTCAATTAAGATGAAATTTCTGTGTTTCATGGACAATGTGAAGGTCCAAGGAATACAGAAAAGCTGCACCGGTGCATCGGAATGTAATACTGGTCTCCCAGAAGCCGCTCAATCACCAACTCTTAGTAGATTCTCTCTTCTTGTACTTAAGTCGGCATTGTGCTTTTCGTATTCAATCCCAATTCAATTTCTGTGTTTGATGGTCAATGTGAAGGACCAAGGGATACAGTAAACCTGCACTGGTGCATCGGAATCTAGTACTGGTCTCCCAATGGCCGTCAAAGCAAAAACTCTTAAAAGATTTACTGTTCTTGTACTTACGTCGGTATTGTACCTTTTGTTTTGAATCCCAGTGCAATTTCTGTGCTTCATGGTCTATGTGAAGGTCTAAGGGATACAGTATACCAGCACTGGTGCATCGGAACCTAATACTAGTCTCCCAGGAGCTACTCAAATCACAAACTCTTTGACGATTCACTCATCTTGTACTCAAGTCGGCACTGTGCCTTTTGTATTCAATCCCGATTCTATTTCTGTGTTTCATGGACAAGGTGAAAGGGATACAGTAAGCCTGTACTGGTGCATCGGAATCTATTACTGGTCTTCCAGAAGCCGCTCAAAGCACAAACCCTTTGAAGACTTACTCTTCTTGTACTTAAACCGGCATTGTGCAATTTGTACTCAATCGCGATGCAATTTCTGTGTTTCATGGTCAATGTGATGGTCCAATTGACACAGTAAACCTGCAGAGGTGCATCGGAATCCAATAATCGTCTCCCAGGAGCCGCTCAAAGCACAAATTCTTAGAAGAATCACTCTTCTTGTACTTAAGTCGGCATTGTGCCTTTTGCATTCAATCCCGATGCTATTTCTGTGTTTCATGGTCAATGTGAAGGTCCAAGGGATACATCAAACCTGCACTGGTGCTTCGGAATCTAATAACGCTCTCCCAGGAGCCGCTCAAATCTCAAATCCTTAGATGATTCACTCTTCTTGTACTTAAGTCGGCACTGAGCGTTTTGTATTAAATCCCGATGCTATTTCGGTGTTTCATGGTCAATGTGAAGGTCCAAGGGATATAGCAAAACCTGCACTGGTGCCTCAGAATCTAATATTGGTCTTCCAGGAGCCGCTCAAAACACAAACTCTTAGAAGATTCACTCATCTTGTGGTTATGTCGGCATTGTGCCTTTTGTATTCAATCCCGATGCAATTTCTGTGTTTCATGGATTATGTGAATGTCCAAGGGATACAGAAAGCCTGCACTGGCGCATCGGAATCCAATACTGGTCTCCCAGGAGCCGCTCAAATCACCAACTCTTAGAAAATTTCTCTTCTTGTCCTTAAGTCGGCATTGAGATTTTCGTATTCAATCCCGACGCAATTACTGTGTTTCATGCTCAATGAGAAGGCCCAAGGGAATCAGTAAACCTGCACTGGTGGATCGGAGTCTAATACTAGTCTCCCAGGAGCCACTCAAATCACAAACTCATAGGAAATTCTCTCTTCTTTAACTTAAGTCAGCATTGTGCCTTTTGTATTCAATCCCGATGCAATTTCTGTGTTTCATGGTCAATGTGAAGGTTCAAGGGAAACAGCAAATCTGCACAGGTGCATCGGAATCTAATACTGGTCTCCCAGGAGCCGCTCAAATCACAACCTCATAGAAGATTCACTTTTCTTGTACTTAAGTCGGCATTGTGCATTTTGTATTCAATCCCGATACAATCTCTGTGTTTGATTGTCAATGTGAAGGTCCAAGCGATACAGTAAACCTGCACTGGTGCATCGAAATCTAATACTGGTCTCCCAATAGCCGGCAAAGCACAAACTCTTAGAAGATTCACTCATCTTGTGTTTAAGTCGGCATTGTGCCTTTTGTATTCAATCCCGATGCCATTTCTGTGTTTCATGGACAATGTGAATGTCCAAGGGATACAGAAAACCTGCACTGGCGCATCGGAATCTAATACTGGTCTCCCAGAAGCCGCTCAAAGCACAAACTCTTAGAAGATTCACTCTTCTTGTACTTAAGAGTGCATTGTGCCTTTTGCATTCAATCCCGATGCAATTTCTGTGTTACATTGTCAACGTGAAGGTCCAAGGGATACAGCAAACCTTCACTGGTGCATCGGAATCTAATACTGGTCTCCCAATAGCCGTCAAAGCAAAAACTCTTAGAAAATTTACTGTTCTTGTACTTACGTCGGTATTGTACCTTTTGTATTGAATCCGGGTGCACTTTCAGTGCTTCATGGTCTATGTGAAGGTCCAAGGGATACAGTAACCCTTCACTGGTGCATCGGGATCTAATACTAGTCTACCCACCGAGCGAGGTGGCGCAGTGGTTAGCACACTGGACTCGCATTCGGGAGGACGACGGTTCAATCCCGTCTCCAGCCATCCTGATTTAGGTTTTCCGTTATTTCCCTAAATCGCTTCAGGCAAATGCCGGGATGGTTCCTTTGAAAGGGCACGGCCGATTTCCTTCCCAATCCTTCCCTAACCCGAGCATGAGCTCCGTCTCTAATGACCTCGTTGTCGATGGGACGTTAAACACTAACCACCACCACCACTAGTCTACCAGGAGCCACTCAAATCTCCAACTCTTAGAAGAAATTCTCTTCTTTTACTTAAGTCGGCATTGTGCTTTCCGTATTCAATCCCGATGCAATTTCTGTGTTTCATGCTCAATGTGGAGGACCAAGGGATACAGTAAATCTGCACTGATGTATCGTAATGTATTACTGATCTCCCAGGAGCCGCTCAACATAATACTCTTTGAAGATTCACTCTTCTTGTACTTAAGACGGCATTATGCCTTTTGCATTCAATCCCGATGCAATTTCTGTTTCATGGTAAATGTGAAGGTCCAAGGGATACAGAAAACCTGCACTGGTGCATCAGAATCTAACTCTGATCTCCCAGGTGCCTCTCAAAATACAAACTCTTAGAAGATTCACTAGTCTTGTACTTAAGTCGGCATTGTGCCTCTTCTATTCAATCCCGATGCAATTTCTGTGTATCATGGTCAATGTGAAGGACCAAGGGATCCAGTAAACCTGTACCAGTGCATGGGAATCTAGTACTGGTCTCGCAGGAGTCGCTGTAAGCACAAACTCTTAGAAGATTCACTCTATTTGTACTTAAGTCGGCATTGTGTCTTTTGTATTCAATACCGATGGAATCTATGTGTTTAATGGTCAATGTGACTGTCCAACGGATACAGTAAACGAGCAATGGTGCATCGGTATCTAATACGGGCCTCCCAGGAGCCGCTCAAATCACAAACCCTTAGAAATTCACTCTTCTTATTCTTAAGTCAGCATTGTGCCTCTTGTATTCAATCTCGAAGCAATTTCTGTGCCTCATGGTCAATGTGAAGGTCCAAGGGATACAATAAACCTTCACTTGTGCATCGGAATCTAATACTGGTCTCCCAGGAGCCGCTCAAAGCACAAACTCATAGGAGATTCTCTCTTCTTGTACTTAAGTCGGCATTGTGCTTTTTGTATTCAGTCACGATGCAATTTCTGTGTTTGATGGTCAATGTAAAGGTCCAAAGGATACAGTAAACCTGCACTGGTGCATCGGAATCTAATACTGGTCTCCCAATAGCCGTCAAAGCAAAAACTCTTAAAATATTTACTGTTCTTTCACTTACGTCGGTATTGTACCTTTTGTTTTGAATCCCAGTGCAATATCTGTGCTTCATGGTCTATGCGAAGGTCCAAGGGATACAGTATACCGGCACTGGTGCATCGGAATGTAATACTAGTCTCCCAGGAGCCACCAAATCACAAACTCTTTGACGATTCACTCATCTTGTACTCAAGTCGGCATTGTGCCTTTTGTATTCAATCCCGATTCTATTTCTGTGTTTCATGGACAAGGTGAAAGGGATACAGTAAGCCTGCACTGGTGCATCGGAATCTGTTACTGGTCTTCCAGAAGCCGCTCAAAGCACAAACCGTTTGAAGACTAACTCTTCTTGTACTTTAACCAGCATTGTGCCTTTTGTATTCAATCCTGATGCAATTTCTGTGTTTCATGGTCAATGTGAAGGTCCAAGCGATAGGGTAAACCTGTACTGGCGCATCGGAATGTAATACTGGTCTCCCAGAATCCGCTCAAAGCACAAACCCTTTGAAGATACACTCTCTTAGTACATAAGTCGGCTTTGTGCCTTTTCTATTCTATCCCAATGCTATTTCTGTGTTTCATGGTCAATGTGAAGGCCCAAGGGATATAGTTAGCCTGCACTGATGCATCGCAATGTAATACTGATCTTTCAGGAGCCGCTCAACATAATACTCTTAGAAGATTCACTCTTCTTGTACTTAAGACGGCATTGTGCCTTTTGTATTCAATCACGATGCAAATTCTGTTCATGGTCAATGTGAAGGTCCGAGGGATACAGAAAACCTGCACTGATGCATCGGAAACTAATACTGGTCTCCCAGGAGACACTCAAATCACAAAACCTTACAAGAATCACTCTTCTTGTACTTACGCCGGCATTGTGCATTTTGTATTCAATCCCGAAGCAATTTCTGTGTTTCATTGTCAATGTGAGAGTCAAAGGGATACAGTAAACCTGCACTGCCACATCGGAATCAAACACTGGTCTCCCAGGAGACGCTCAATACAAAATCTATTAGAAGATTCACTCTTCTTTTACTTAAGTCGGCATTGTACCTTTTGTATTCAATCCCGATGCTATTTCTGTGTTTCATAGTTAACGTGAAGGTCCAAGGGATACAGCAATCCTTCACTGGTGCATCGGAATCCAATACTGGTCTCCCAGGAGCCGCTCAAAGCACAAATTCTTACTAGATTCACTCTTCTTGTACTTAAGACGGCATTGTGCCTTTTGTATTCAATCCCGATGCAATTTCTGTGTTTCATGCTCAATATGAAGGTCAAGGGATACAGTAAACCTGCACTGGTGCATCGGAATCTAATACTGGTCTCCCAGGAGCCGCTTAAAACACAAACTCTTAGAAGATTCACTCTTCATGTGTTTAAGTCGGCATTGTGCTTTTTATATACAATCCCGATGTAATTTCTGTGGTTCATTGTCAATGTGAATGTCCAAGGATACAGTAGACCTGCACTGGTGCATCGGAATGTTATACTGGTCTCCCAGGAGCCGCTCAAAGCACAAACTCTTAGAAGATTCACTCTTCTTGTATTTAAGTTGTCATTGTGCATTTTGTAATCGCTCCCAATGCAACTTCTGTGTTTCATGGTCAATGTGAAGATCCAAGGTATAATGTAAACCTGCACTGGTGCATCGGAATCTAATACTGGTCTCCCAATACCAGGCAAAGTACAAACTCTTAGAAGATTTACTCTTCTTGTACTTACGTCGGCATTGTGCCTTTTGTATTGAATCCCGATGCAATTTCTGTGTTTCATTGTCAATGTGAAGGTCCAAGGGATACAGTAAACCTGTACTGGTGCATCGTAATCTAATACTGATCTCCCAGGAGCCGCTCAAAGTACAATCTCTTAGAAGAGTCACTAGTCTTGTACTTAAGTCGGCATTGTGCCGTTTGTATTCAATCCCAATGCAACTTCTGTGTTTCATTTTCAGTGTGAAGGTTCATGGTATAAAGTAAACCTGCACCGGTGCATCGGAATCTACTACTGGTCTCCCAGGAGCCTCGCAAAGCACAAACTCCATGAAGATTCACTCATCTTGTATTTATGTAGGCATTGTGACCTTTGTATTCAATCCCGATACAATTTCTGTATTTCATTTTAAATTTGAAGGTCCAAGGGATACAGTATACCCTGCACTGGTGCATCGGAATCGAATACTTGTATCCCAGGAGCCGCTCAAAGCACAAACCCTTAGAATATTCATTCTTCTTGTACTTAAGCCGGCATTGAGCATTTTGTATTTAATTTCGATGCAATGTCTGTGTTGCATGGCCAATGTGAAGGTCCAAGGGATACAGTAAACCTGCACTGGTGCATTGGATTCTAATACTGGTCTCCCAGGAGCCGCTCATAGCACAAAGTCTTAGACGATTCACTCTTCCTGTACATAAGCCGGCATTGTGCTTTATGTATTCAATCCCAATGTAATTTCTGTATTTCATGATCAATGTAAAAATCCAAGGGATAATGTAAACCTATACTGGTGCATCGGAATCTAATACTGGTCTCCCTGGAGCCTCCCAAAGCACAAACTCTTAGAGGATTCACTCTTCTTGTACTTAACTACGCTTTGTGCCTTTTGTATTCAATCCCGATGCAATTTGTGTGTTTCATGGTCCATGTGAAGGTCCAACGGATACAGTAGACCTGCACTGGTGCACCGGAATCTAATACTGGTCTCCCAGGGGCCGCTAAACCACAAAGTCTTAGAAGAATCAGTCTTCTTTTACTTAAGTCAGCATTGTGCCTTTTGTATTCAATCCTGAAGCAATTTCTGTGTTTCATGGTCAGTGTGATGGTCCAAGGGACACAGTAAACCTGCACAGGCCCATCGGAATCGAATACTGGTCTAACTGGAGCCGCTCAAAGCACAAACTGTTTGAAGATTCACTCTTCTTGTACTTAAGTTGGCATTGTGGTTTTGTATGCAATCCCGATGCAATTTATGTGTTTCATGGTCAATGTGAAGGTCCAAGGGATACAGTAAACGTGTACTGGTGCATCAGAATCTTATACTGGTCTCCCAGGGGCCGCTCAAATCACAAAGTCCTTGAAGATTTGCGATTCTTGTACTTAAGTCAGCAATGTGCCTTTTGTATTCAATCCCGATGCAATTTCTGTTTTTCATGGACAATGTGAAGGTCCAAGTGATACAGAAAAGCTGCACTGGTGCATCGGAATCTAATACTGGTCTCCCAGAGGCCGCTCAAATCACCATCTCTTAGAAGAATATCTCTTCTTGTACTTAAGTCGGCATTGAGATTTTCATATTCAATCCCGACGCAATATCTGTGTTTCATGCTCAATGTGAAAGCCCAAGGGATACAGTAAACTTGCACTGGTGCATCGGAATCTTATACTAGTCTCCCTGGAGCCACTCAAATCACAAACTCTTAGAAGCTTCACTCTTCCATTACTTAAGTCAGTATTGTGCCTTTTGTAATCAATCCTGTTGCAATTTCTGTGTTTCAAGGTCAATGTGAAGGTCCAAGGGATACTGCAAACCTGCACTGATGCATCGGAATCTAGCACTGGTCTCCTAGGAGCCGCTCAAATCACAAACTCATAGAAGATTCACTCTTCTTGTACTTAAGACGGCATTATGCCTTTTGCATTCAATCCCAATGCAATTTCTGTTTCATGGTCAATGTGAAGGTCCAAGGGATACAGAAAACCTGCACTGGTGCATCAGAATCTAACTCTGATCTCCCAGGAGCCTCTCCAAATACAAACTCTTAGAAGATTCACTAGTCTTGTACTTAAGTCGTCATTGTGCCTCCTGTATTCAATCCCGATGCAATTTCTGTGTATCATGGTCAATGTGAAGGACCAAGGGATCCAGTAAACCTGTACCAGTGCATGGGAATCTAGTACTGGTCTCGCAGGAGCCGCTGTAAGCACAAATTCTTAGAAGATTCACTCTATTTGTACTTAAGTCGGCATTGTGCCTTTTGTATTCAATACCGATGGAATTTCTGTGTTTAATGGTCAATGTGAATGTCCAACGGATACAGTAAACGAGCAATGGTGCATCGGTATCTAATACTGGTCTCCCAGGTGCCGCTCAAAACACAAACACTTAGAAATTCACTCTTCTTGTTCTTAAGTCAGCATTGTGCCTCTTGTATTCAATCTCGACGCAATTTCTGTGCCTCATGGTCAATGTGAAGGTCCAAGGGATCCAGCAAACCTTCACTTGTGCATCGGAATCTAATACTGGTCTCCCAGGAGCCGCTCAAAGCACAAACCCTTAGAAGATTCACTCTTCTTGTACTTAAGTCGGCATTATGCTTTTTGTATTCAATCACGATGCAATTTCTGTGTTTGATGGTCAATGTGAAGGTACAAAGGATACAGTAAACCTGCACTGGTGCATCGGAATCAAATAGTGGTCTCCCAATAGCCGTCAAAGCAAAAACTCTTAAAAGATTTACTGTTCTTGTACTTACGTCGGTATTGTACCTTTTGTTTTGAATCCCAGTGCAATTTCTGTGCTTCATGGTCTATGTGAAGGTCCAAGGGATACAGTATACCGGCACTGGTGCATCGGAATCTAATACTAGTCTCCCAGGAGCCACTCAAATCACAAACTCTTTGACGATTCACTCATCTTGTACTCAAGTCGGCATTGTGCCTTTTGTATTCAATCCCGATTCTATTTCTGTGTTTCATGGACGAGGTGAAAGGGATACAGTAAGCCTGCACTGGTGCATCGGAATCTATTACTGGTCTTCCAGAAGCCGCTCAAAGCACAAACCCTTTGAAGACTAACTCTTCTTGTACTTAAACCAGCATTGTGCCTTTTGTACTCAATCGCGATGCAATTTCTGTGTTTCATGGTCAATGTGATGGTCCAAGGGAAACAGTAAACCTGCAGAGGTGCATCGGAATCCAATACTGGTATCCCAGGAGCCGCCCAAAGCACAAATTCTTAGAAGAATCACTCTTCTTGTACTTACGTCGGCATTGTACCTTTTGTATTCAATCCCGATGCTATTTCTGTGTTTCATGGTCAATGTGAAGGTCCAAGGGATACATTAAACCTGCACTGGTGCATCGGAATCTAATAACGGTCTCCCAGGAGCCGCTCAAATCTCAAACCCTTAGATGATTCACTCTTCTTGTACTTAAGTCGGCACTGAGCATTTTGTATTAAATCCCGATGCTATTTCTGTGTTTCATGGTCAATCTGAAGGTCCAAGGGATGTAGCAAAACCTGCACTGGTGCACAGGAATCTAATACTGGTCTCCCAGGGGCCGCCCAAATCACAAAGTCTTAGAAGATTCACTCTTCTTGTACTTAGGCCTGATTGTGCCTTTTGTATTCAATCCCAATGCAATTTCTGTGCTTCATTGTCAATGTGAACGTCCAAGGGATACAGTAAACCTGCACTGGTGCATCGGAATGTAATACTGGTCTCCCAGGAGCCGCCCGAAGCACAAACTCTTAGAGGATTCACTCTTCCTGTACTTAAGTCGGGATTGTGCCTTTTGTATTCAAACCCGATGCTATTTCTGTGTTTCATGGTGAATGTGAAAGTCAAAGGGAAACATTAAACCTGCACTGGTGCATCGGAATCCAATACCGGTCTCCCAGGAACCGCTCAAATCACAAATCCTTAGATGATTCACTCTTCTTGTACTTAAGTCGGCACTGAGCATTTTGTATTCAATCCCGATGCAATTTCTGCATTTTATGGTCAATGTGAAGGTCCAAGGGATATAGTAAACCTGCACTGGTGCACCGGAATCTAATACTGGTCCCCCAGGAGCTGCACAAATCACAAACCCTTAGAAGATTCACCTTTCTTGTACTTAAGTCATCATTGTGCATTTTGTATTCAATCCCGATGCAACTTCTGTGTTTCAATGTCAATGTGAGAGACCAAGGGATACAGAAAACCTGCACTGCTGCATCTGAATCAAACACTGATGTCCCAGGAGCCGCTCAAAACAAAATCTCTTACAAAAATCACTCTCCTTTTACTTAAGTCGGAAATGTACCTTTTGTATTCAATCCCGATGCTATTTCTGTGTTTCATAGTCAACGTGAAAGTCCAAGGGATACAGCAAACCTTCACTGGCGCATTGGGATCTAATACTGGTCTTCCAGAAGCCGCTCAAAGCACAAACCCTTTGAAGATTCACTCTTCTTGTACTTAAACCGACATTGTGCATTTTGTACCCAATCCCGATGCAATTTCTGTGTGTCATGGTCAATGTGATGGTCCAAGGGACACAGTAAACCCGCACAGGTTCATCGGAATCCAATACTGGTCTCCCAGGAACCGCTCGAAGCACAAACGCTCAGAAGATTCACTCTTCCTGTACTTAAATCTGCATTGTGCCTTTTGTATTCAATCCCGATGCTATTCCTGTGTTTCATGGCCAATGTGAAAGTCCAAGGGAAACATTAAACCTGCACTGCTGCTTCGGAATCTAATAACGGTCTCCCAGGAACCGCTCAAATCACAAATCCTCAGATGATTCACTCTTCTTGTACTTAAGTCGGCACTGAGCATTTTATATTCAATCCCGATGCAATTTCTGTGTTTCATGGTCAATGTGAAGGTCCAAGGGATATAGTAAACCTGCACTGGTGCACCGGAATCTAATACTGGTCTATCAGGGGCCGCACAAACCACAAACTCTTAGAAGATTCACTCTCCTTTTACTTAAGTCAGCATTGTGCCTTTTGTATTCAATGCTGATGCAATTTCAGTTTTTCAGAACTGGTGCATCGGAATCCAATACTGGTCTCCCAAGAGCCGCTCAAAGCACAAAATCTTAGAATAATCATTCACTTGTACTTAAGCCGGCATTGAGCCTTTTGTATTTAATTTCGATGCAATTTCTGTGATTCATGGTCAATGTGAAGGTCCAGGGGATACAGTGAAACTGCACTGGTGCATCGGAATCTAATACTGGTCACCCAGGAGCCGCTCAAATGACAAACTGATAGAAGATTCACTCTTCTTGTACTTAAGTCGGCATTGTGACTTTTGTATACAATGCCGTTAAAATTTCTGTGTTTGATGGTCAATGTGAAGGTCCAAGGGATACAGTAAACCTGCACTGGTGCATCAGAATCTAATACTGGTCTCCCAATAGCCGGCAAAGAACAAACTCTTAGAAGATTTACTCTTCTTGTACTTACGTCGGCATTGTGCCTTTTGTATTGAATCCCGATGCAATTTCTCTGCTTCATGGTCTATGTGAACGTCCAAGGGATAAGGTAAACTTGCACTGGTGCATCGGAATCTAATACTAAACTCCCATGAGCCACTCAAATCACAAACTCTTAGAAGATTCACTCTTCTTGTACTTAAGTCGGCATTGTGTCTTTTGTATTCAATCCCGATGCTATTTCTGTGTTTAATGGACAATGTAAAGGTCAAAGGGATACAGTAAACCTGTACTGGTGCATCGTAATCTAATACTGATCTCCCAGGAGCCGCTTAAAGTACAATCTCTTAGAAGAGTCACTAGTCTTGTACTTAAGTCGGCATTGTGCCGTTTGTATTCAATCCCAATGCATCTTCTGTGTTTCATTTTCAATGTGAAGGTCCATGGTATGAAGTAAACCTGCACCGGTGCATCGGAATCTAATACTGGTCTCCCAGGAGCCTCGCAAAGCACAAACTCCATGATGATTCACTCATCTTGTATTTATGTAGGCATTGTGACCTTTGTATTCAATCCCGATGCAATTTCTGTATTTCATTTTAAATTTGAAGGTCCAATGGATACAGTAAACCTGCACTGGTGCATCGGAATCGAATACTGGTATCCCAGGAGCCGCTCAAAGCACAAAGTCTTAGACGATTCACTCTTCTTGTACATAAGCCGGCATTGTGCTTTATGTATTCAATCCCGATGTAATTTCTGTGTTTCATGATCATTGTAAAAATCCAAGGGATAAAGTAAACCTATACTGGTGCATCGGAATCTAATACTGGTCTCCCTGGAGCCTCCCAAAGCACAAACTCTTAGACGATTCACTCTTCTTGTACTTAACTACGCTTTGTGCCTTTTGTATTCAATCCCGATGGAATTTGTGTGTTTCATGGTCCATATGAAGGTCCAACGGATACAGTAGACCTGCACTGGTGCACCGAAATCTAATACTGGTCTCCCAGGGGCCGCTCAAACCACAAAGTCTTAGAAGAATCAGTCTTTTTTTACTTAAGTCAGCATTGTGCCTTTTGTATTCAATCCTGATGCAATTTCTGTGTTTTATGGTCAATGTGATGGTCCAAGGGACACAGTAAACCTGCACAGGCCCATCGGAATCCAATACTGGTCTAACAGGAGCCGCTCAAAGCACAAACTCCTTGAAGATTCACTCTTCTTGTACTTAAGTCGGCATTGTGGTTTTGTATGCAATCCCGATGCAATTTATGTGTTTCATGGTCAATGTAGAGGTCCAAGGGATACACTAAACGTGTACTGGTGCATCGGAATCTAATACTGGTCTCCCAGGAGCCGCTCAAATCACAAAGTCCTTGAAGATTTGCGATTCTTGTACTTAAGTCGGCAATGTGCCTTTTGTATTCAATCCCGATGCAATTTCTGTTTTTCATTGACAATGTGAAGGTCCAAGTGATACAGAAAAGCTGCACTGGTGCATCGGAATCTAATACTGGTCTCCCAGAGGCCGCTCAAATCACCAACTCTTCGAAGATTATCTCTTCTTGTATCTAAGTCGGCATTGAGATTTTCGTATTCAATCCCGACGCAATTTCTGTGTTTCATGCTCAATGTGAAAGGCCCTAGGGATACAGTAAACTTGCACTGGTGCATCGGAATCTAATACTAGTCCCCCTGGAGCAACTCAAATCACAAACTCTTAGAAGATTCACTCTTCTTTTACTTAAGTCAGTATTGTGCCTTTTGTAAACAATCCTGTTGCAAGTTCTGTGTTTGTTGATCAATGTGAAGGTCCAAGGGATACAGAAAACCTGCACTGGTGCATCGGAATCTAATACTGGTCTCCCAGGAGACGCTCAATTCACAAACCCTTACAAGATTCACTCTTCTTGTCTTTACGTCGGCATTGTGCCTTCTGCATTCAATCCCGATGCAATTTCTGTGTTACATTGTCAACGTGAAGGTCCAAGGGATACAGCAAACCTTCACTGGTGCAACAGAATCTAATACTGGTCTCCCAATAGCCGTCAAAACAAAAACTCTTAGAAGATTTACTGTTCTTGTACTTACGTCGGTATTGTACCTTTTGTATTGAATCCGGGTGCACTTTCAGTGCTTCATGGTCTATGTGAAGGTCCAAGGGATACAGTAACCCTTCACTGGTGCATCGGGATCTAATACTAGTCTCCCAGGAGCCACTCAAATCTCCAACTCTTAGAAGATTTTCTCTTCTTGTACTTAAGTCGGCATTGTGCCTTTTGTATTCAGTCCCGATGCAATTTCTGTGTTTGATGGTCAATGTGAAGGTCCAAGGTATACAGTAAACCTGCACTGGTGCATCGGAATCTAATACTGGTCTCCCAATAGCTGTCAAAGCAAAAATTCTAAGAAGATTTACTATTCTTGTATTTAAGTTGTCATTGTGCATTTTGTAATCGCTCCCAATGCAACTTCTGTGTTTCATGGTCAATGTGAAAAACCAAGGGATAAAGTAAACCTGCACTGGTGCATCAGAATCTAATACTGGTCTACCAGGAGCCGCTCTAAGCACAAATTCTTAGAACATTCAATCTTCTTGTACATAAGTCTGCATTGTGCTTTTTGTATTCAATTCCGATGCAATTTCAGTGTTTCATGGACAATATGAATGTTCAAGGGATACAGAAAACCTGCACTGGTTCATCGGAATCTAATACTGGTCTCCCAATAGTCGTCAAAGCACAAACTTTTAGAAGATTTACTGTTCTTGTACTTACGTTGGCATTGTGCCTCTTGTATTGAATCCCGATGCAATTTCTGTGCTTCATGGTCTATGTAAAGGTCCAAGGGATACAGTAAACCAGCACTGGTGCATCGGAATCTAATACTAGTCTCCCAGGACCCACTCAAATCACAGACTCTTAGAAGATTTACTCTTCTTGTACTTAAATCGGCATTGTGCCTTTGGATTCCATCCCGATCCAATTTCTGTGTTTCATGGTCAATGTAAAGGTGAAAGGGATACAGTATACCTGCACTGGTGCATCAGAATCAAATACTGGACATCCAGAAGCCACTCAAAGCCCAAACACTTTGGAGATTCACTCTTCTTGTACTTAAACCGGTATTGTGCCCTTTGTACTCAATCCCGAAGCAATTTTTGTGTTTCATGGTTAAGGCGAAGGCCCAAGGGACACAGTAAACCTGCACCGGTGCATCAGAATCCAATACTGGTCTCCCAGGAGCTGCTCAAAGCACAAACTCTAAGAAGATTCACTCTTCTTGTACTTAAGTCGGCATTGCGCTTTTTGTAGTCAATTCTGATGCAATTTCTGTGTTTCATGGACAATGTGTAGGTCCAAGGGATACAGAAAAGCTGAACTGGTGCATCGGAATCTAATACTGGTCTCCCAGAAGCCGCTCAAATCACCAACTATTAGAAATTTCTCTCTTCTTGTACTGAAGTCGGCATTGTGCTTTCCGTATTCAATCCCGATGCCATATCTGCGTATCATGCTCAATGTGAAGGCCCAAGGGATACAGTATACCTGGACTGAGGCATCGCTATGTAATACTGATCTCCCAGGAGCCGCTCAACATAATACTCTTAGAAGACTCACTCTTCTTGTACTTAAGACGGCATTGTGCCTTTTGTATTCAATCCCGATGCAATTTCTGTTCATGGTCAATGTGAAAGTCCAAGGGATACAGAAAAACTGCACTGGTGCATCGGAATCTATTACTGGTCTCCCAGGAGCCGCTCAAATCACAAACCTTTACAAGATTCACTCTTCTTGTACTTAAGTCAGCATTGTGCATTTTGTATTCAACCCTGATGCAATTTCTGTGTTACATTGGCAATGTGAGAGTCCAAGGGGTACAGTAAACCTGCACTGCTACATCGGAATCAAACACTGGTCTCCTAAGAGCCGCTCAAAACAAAATCTATTAGAAGATTCCCTCCTCTTTTACTTAAGTCGGCAATGTAACTTTAGTATTCAATCCCGATGCTATTTCTGTGTTTCATAGTCAACGTGAAGGTCCAAGGGATACAGCAAACCTTCACTGGTGCATCTGAATCTAATACTGGTCTCCCAGGAGCCGCTCAAAGCACAAACTCATAGAAGATTCACTCTTCTTGTACTTAAGTCAGCTTTGTGCCATTTGTATTCAATCCCGATGCAATATCTGTGTTTGATGGTCTATGTGAAGGTCCTAGGGATACAGTAAACCTGCACTGGTGCATCGTAATCTAATAACGGTCTAACAGGAACCGGTCAAATCACAAATCCTTAGATGATACACTCTTCTTGTACTTAAGTCAGCACTGAGCAGTTTTTATTCAATCCCGATGTCATTTCTGTGTTTCATGGTCAATGTGAGGGTCCAAGGGATACAGTAACTCTACACTGGTGCATCGGAATCTAATACTAGTCTTCCAGGAGCCACTCCAATCACAATCTGTTAGACGATTCACTCTTCTTGTACTCTAGTCGGCATTTTGGCTTTTGTACTCAATCCTGATGCAATTTCTGTGTTTCAATGTCAATGTGAGAGACCAAGGGATACAGAAAACCTGCACTGCTGCATCTGAATCAAACACTGATGTCCCAGGAGCCGCTCAAAACAAAATCTCTTAGAAAAATCACTCTCCTTTTACTTAAGTCAGCATTTTGCATTTTGTATTCAATCGCGATGCAATTTCTGTGTTTCATGGTCAATGTGAACGTCCAAGGGATACAGCAAACCTACACGGGTGCATTGGAATCTAATACTGGTCACCCGGGAGCCGCTCAAATCACCAACTCATAGAAGATTCACTCTTCTTGTACTTAAGTCGGCATTGTGCCTTTTGTATACAATGCCGATGCAATTACTGTGTTTGATGGTCAATGTGAACGTCCAAGGGATACAGTAAACCTGCACTGGTGCATCGGAATCTAATACTTGTCTCCCAGAATCCGCTCAAGTCACCAACTGTTAGAAGATTCACTCTTCTTGTACTTAAGTCACCAACTGTTAGAAGATTCACCCTTCTTGTACTTAAGTTAGCATTGTGTCTTTTGTATTCAATCCCAAAGTTATTTCTGTGTTTCATGGTGAATGTGAAAGTCAAAGGGAAACATTAGACCTGCACTGGTGCATCGGAATCCAATACTGGTCTCCCAGGAGCTGCTCAAAACACAAACTCTTAGAAGACTCACTCTTCTTGTTCTTAAGTCGGCATTATGCCTTTTGTATTCAATCCTGATGCTATTCCTGTGTTTCATGGTCAACGTGAAGGTCCAAGGGATACAGTAAACCTGTACTGGTGCATCTGAATCTAATACTGGTCTCCCAGGAGCCGCTCAAAGCACAAATACTTCGAAGATACACTCTTTTAGTACTTAAGTCGGCATTGTGCCTTTTGTATTCAATCCCGATGCTATTCCTGTGTTTCATGGTCAATGTGAAGGTCCAAGGGAAATAGTAAACCTGCACTGGTGCACCGGAATCTAATACTGGTCTCCCAGGGGCCGCTCAAACCACAAACTCTTAGAAGATTCACTCTTCTTTTACTGAAGTCAGCATTGTGCCTTTTGTATTCAATCCTGATGCAATTTCAGTTTTTTAGAACTGGTGCAACGCAATCCAATACTGGTCTCCCAAGAGCCGCTCAAAGCACAAAATCATAGAATATTCATATTTCTTGTACTTAAGCCGGCAATGAGCCTTTTGTATTTAATTTCGATGCAATTTCTGTGATTCATGGTCAATGTGAAGGTCCAGGGGATACAGTGATCTGCACTGGTTCATCGGAATCTAATACTGGTCTCCGAGGAGCCGCTCGAATCACAAACTCTTAGAAAATTCACTCTTCCTGTACTTAAGTCGGCATTGTGAATTTTGTATTCAATCCCGATGCTATTCCTGTGTTTCATGGTAAATGTGAAAGTCCAAGGGAAACATTAAACCTGCACTGGTGCATCGGAATCTAATACTGGTGTCCCAGGAGCTGCAAAAATCACAAACCCTTAGAAGATTCACTCTTCTTGTACTTAAGTCAGCATTGTGAATTTTGTATTCAATCACGATGCAATTTCTGTGTTTCAATGTCAATGTGAGAGACCAAGGGATACAGAAAACCTGCACTGCTGCATCTGAATCAAACACTGATGTATCAGGAGCCGCTCAAAACAAAATCTCTTACAAAAATCCCTCTTCTTTTACTTAAGTCAGCATTGTGCATTTTGTATTCAATCGCGATGCAATTTCTGTGTTTCATGGTCAATGTGAAGGTCCAAGGGATACAGCAAAACTGCACTGGTGCATCGGAATCTAATACTGGTCACCCAGGAGCCGCTCAAATCACAAACTCATAGAAGATTCACTCTTCTTGTACTTAAGTTGGCATTGTGCCTTTTGTATACATTGCCGATGGAATTTCTGTGTTTGATGATCAATGTGAAGGTACAAGGGATACAGTAAACCTGCGCTGGTGCATCGGAATCTAATACTGGTCTCCCAATAGCCGGCAAAGCACAAACTCTTAGAAGATTTACTCTTCTTGTACTTACGTTGGCATTGTGCCTTTTCTATTGAATCCCGATGCAATTTCTCTGCTTCATGGTCTATGTGAACGTCCAAGGGATATGGTAAAATTGCACTTGTGCATCGGAATCTAATACTAGACTTCCAAGAGCCACTTAAATCACGCATTGTGCGTTTCGTATTGATCCCGATGCAATTTCTGTGTTTCATGGTCTATGTGAACGTCCAAGGGTTATAGTAAACCTGCACTGGTACATCGGAATCTAATACTAGTCTCCCAGGAACCACTCAAATCACAAACTCTTAGAAGATTCACTCTTCTTGTACATAAGTCGGCATTGTGCCTTTGGTATTCAGTCCCGATGCAATTTATGTAATTCATGGTCAATGTAAAGGTCCAAGGGATACAATAAACCTGCACTGGTGCATCGGAATCTAATACTGGTCTCCGAGGAGCCGCTTGAAGCACAAACTCGTAGAAGATACTCTCTTTTAGTACTTAAGTCGGCATTGTGCCTTTTCTATTCAATCCCGAAGCAATTTGTGTTTCATGGTTAATGTGAAGGTCTAAGGGATACAGTAAACCTCCACTGGTGCATCGGAATCTAATACTGGTCTCCCAGGAGCCGCACATATCACATACCCTTACAAGATTCACTCTTCTTCTACTTAAGACGGCATTGTGAATTTTGTATTCAATCCCGATGCAATTTCTGTGTTTCAATGTCCATGTGAGAGACCAAGTGATACAGGAAACCTGCACTGCTGCATCTGAATCAAACACTGATCTCCCAGGAGCCGCTCAAATAAAATCTCTTAGAAGATTCAGTATTCTTTTACTTAAGTCAACATTGTGCCATTTATATTCAATCGCGATGCAATTTCTGTGGTTCATGGTCAATGTGCAGGTCCAAGGGATACAGCACACCTGCACTGGTGCATCGGAATCTAATACTGGTCTCCCAAGAGCCGCTCAAATCACAAACTCATAGAAGATTCAGTCTTCTTGTACTTATGTAGGTATTGTGCCTTTTGTATTCAATCCCGATGGAACTTCTGTGTTTGATGGTCAATGTGACGGTCCAAGGGATACAGTAAACCTGCACTGGTGCATCGGAATCTAATACTGGTCTCCCAATAGCCGGCAAAGCACAAACTCTTAGAGGATTTACTCTTCTAGTACTTACGTCGGCATTGTGCCTTTTGTATTGAATCCCGATGCAATTTATGTGCTTCATGGTCTATGTGAAGGTCTAAGGGACACAGTAAACCTGCACGGTGCATCGGAATATAAAACTAGACTCCCAAGAGCCACTCAAATCACAAACCCTTAGAAGATTCACATTTTTTGTACTTAAGCCGGCATTGTGCCTTTTGTATTCAATCCCGATGCAATTTCTATTTCGTGGTCAATGTGAAGGTCCAAGGGATACAGTAAACCTGCACTGGTGCATCGGAATCTAATACTAGACTCCCAAGAGCCACTCAAATCACAAACTCTTAGAAGATTCACTCTTCTTGTACTTAAGTCGGCATTGTGCTTTTGTATTCAGTCCCGATGCAATTTCTGTGTTTCATGGACAATGTAAAGGTCAAAGGGATACAGTAAGCCTGCAATGGTGCATCGGAATCTAATACTGGTCTTCCAGAAGCCGCTCATAACACAAACCCTTCGAAGATTCACTCTTCTTGTACGTAAACAGGCATTGTGCATTTTGACCTCAATCCCGATGCAATTTCTGTGTTTCATGGTTTATGTGAAGGTCAAGGGACACAGTAAACCTGCACTGGTGCATCGGAATCTAATACTAGTCTCCCAGGAGCCATGCAAAGCACAAACTCTTAGAGCATTCACTCCTCTTGTACTTAAGTCTGCATTGTGCCTTTTGTATACAATCCCGATGCAATTTCTGTGTTTCGTGCTCAATGTGAAGGTCCATGGGATACAGTAAACCTGCATTGGTGCATCGCAATCTAATACTGATCTCCCAGGAGCCGCTCAAAGTACAACCTCTTAGAAGATTCACTAGTCTAGTACTTAAGTCGGAATTGTGCCATTTGTATTCAATCCCAATGCAACTTCTGTGTTTAATGGTCAATGTGAAGATCCAAGGTATAAAGTAAACCTGCATTGGTGCATCGGAATCTAATATTGGTCTCCCAGAAGCCTCGCAAAGCACAAACTCTTAGAAGATTCACTCTTCTTGTACTCAAGTCGGCATTGTCCCTTTTGTATTCAATCCCGATGCAACTTCTGTGTTTCATGAACAAGGTGAAAGGGATACAGTAAGCCTGCACTGGTTCATCGGAATCTAATACTGGTCTTCCAGAAGCCGCTCAAAGCACAAACCCTTTGAAGATTCACTCTTCTTGTATTTAAACCGGCATTGTGCCTTTTGTACTCAATCCCGATGAAATTTCTGTGTTTCATGGTCAATGAGATGGTCCAAGGGACACAGTAAACCTGCTCAGGTGCAATGGAATCCAATACTGGTCTCCCAGGAGCCGCTCAAATCACAAACTCTTAGAAGATTCATTCTTCTTGTTCCTAAGTCGGCATTGTGCCTTTTGTATTCAATCCCGATTCAATTTCTGTGTGTCATGGTCAAAGTGAGGGTCCAAGGGATATTGTTAACCTGGACTGGTGCACCGGAATCAGATACTGGTCTCCCAGGGACCGCTTAAAGCACAAAGTCTTAGAAGATTCACTCTTCTTGTACTTAAGTCGGATTTGTGCCTTTTATATTCAATCCCGATGCAATTTCTGTGTTTCATGGACAATGTAAAGGTCAAATGGATTCAGTAAGCCTGCAGTGGTGCATCGGAATCTAATACTGGTCTCCTAGAAGCAGCTCAAAATTCAAACACTTCGAAGATTCACTCTTCTTGTACTTAAACCGGCATTGTGACTTCTCTACTCAATCCCGATGCAATTTCTGTGTTTCATGGTCAAAGAGAAGGTCTTGGGACACAGTAAAACTGCACTGGTGCATCGGAATCTAATACTAGTCTCCCAGGAGCCACTCAAATCACAAATTCTTGGAAGATACACTCTTCTTGTACTTAAGTCGGCATTGTGCATTTTGTATTCAATCCCGATGCTATTTCTGTGTTTCATGCTCAATGTGAAGGTCCAAGGGATACAGTACACCTGCAACTGGTGCATCGGAATCTAGTACTGGTGCCCAGGAGACGCTCGAAGGTCAAACCCTTACAAGATTTACTCTTCTCGTATTGAAGTCGCATTGAGCATTTTGTATTCAATCCCAATGCAATTTCTGTGTTTCATGGACAATGTAAAAAGTCAAAGGGATACAGTAAGCCTTCACTGCTGCATCAGAATCTAATACTGGTCTTCCAGAAGCCGCTCAAAGCACAAGTCCTTTGAAGATTCACTCTTCTTGTACTTAAATCGGCATTGTGCATTCCGTATTCAATAACGACGCAATTTCTATGTTTCATGCTCAATGTGAAGGCCCAAGGGATACAGTAAACCTGCACTCGTGCATCGGAATCTAATACTAGTCTCCCAGGAATTACTCAAACCACAAACTCTTAGAAGATTCACTCCTCTTGTACTTAAGTCGGCATTGTGCATTTGTATTCAATCCCGATGCAAATTCTGTGTTTGATGGACAATGTAAAGGTCAACGGGATTCAGTAAGCCTGCAGTGGTGCATCGGAATCTAATACTGGTCTTCCACAAGCCGCTCAAAGCACAAACCCTTCGAAGATTCACTCTTCTTGTACTTAAACCGGCATTGTGCCTTTTGTACTCAATCCCGATGCAATTTCTGTGTTTCATGGTCAATGGGAAGGTCTAGGGACACAGTAAACCTGCACTGGTGCATCGGAATCTAATACTAGTCTCCAAGGAGCCACTCAAATCACAAACTCTTGGTAGATACACTCATCTTGTACTTAAGTCGGCATTGCGCGTTTTGTATTCAATCCCGATGCAATTTCTGTGCATAATGCTCAGTGTGAAAGGTCAAGCGATACAGTAAAGATGCACTGGTGCATCTGAATCTAATACTGCTCTCCCAGGAGCCGCTCAAAACACAAACTCTTATAAGATTCACTCCTCTTGTGATTAAGTCGGCATTGTGCCTTTTGTATTCAATCCCGATGCCATTTCTGTGTTTCATGGTCTATGTAAAGGTCCAAGGGATACAGTAAACCTGCACTGTTGCATCGGAATCCAATACTGGTCTCCCAAGACCTGCTCAAAACACAAAACCTTAGAATATTCATTCTTCTTGTACTTAAGCCGGCATTCAGCTTTTTGTGTTTAATTCCGATGCAATTTTTGTGTGTCGTGGTCAATGTGAAGGTCCAGGGGATACAGAAAAACTGCACTGGTGCATCGGAGTCCAAACTGGTCTCCCAGACGTCGCTCAAATCACCAACTCTTAGAAGATTTTCTCTTCTTGTACATAAGTCGGCACTGTGCTTTTCGTATTCATTCCCGACGCAATTTCTGAGTTTGATGCTCAATGTGACGGCCCAATGGATACAGTAAACCTGCACTGGTGCATCGGAATCTAATACTAGTCTCCTAGGAGCCACTCAAATCACAATCTCTTAGAAGATTCACTCTTCTTGTACTTAAGTCGGCATCGTTCCTTTTGTATTCAATTCCGATGCAATTTCTGTGTTTCATGGACAATGTAAAGGTCAAAGGGATACAGTAATCCCGCAGTGGTGCATCGGAATCTAATACTGGTCTTCCAGAATCCGCTCAAAGCACAAACCCTTCGAAGATTCACTCTTCTTGAACTTAAACCGGCATTGTGCCTTTTGTACTCAATCCCATGCCATTTCTGTGTTTTATGGTCAATGTGAAGGTCAACGGACCCAGTAAACCAGCACTGGTGCATCGGAATCTCATACTGGTCTTCCAGAACCCGCTAAAAGCAGAAACTCTTAGAAGATTCACTCGTCTTGTATTTAAGTAGGCATTGTGCCTTTTGTATTCAATCCCGATGCAATTTCTGTGTTTCATAGTCAATGTGAAGGACCAAGGGATAAAGTAAACCTGCACTGGTGCATCAGAATCTAATACTGGTCTCCCAGGAGCCGCTCAAAGCACAAAATCTTAGAACATTCACTCTTCTTGTGTTTAAGATGGCATTGTGCCTTTTGTATTCAATCCCGTTGCCATTTCTATGTTTCATGGTCTATGTAAAGGTCCAAGGGATACAGTAAACCTGCACTGTTGCATCGGAATCCAATACTGGTCTCCCAAGACCTGCTCAAAGCACTAAACCTTAGAATATTCATTTCATCTTGTACTTAAGCCGGCATTGAGCCTTTTGTATTTAATTTCGATGCAATTTCTGTGTTTGATGGTCTATGTGAAGGTCCAGGGGATACACTGATCCCGCACTGGTGCATCGGAATCTAATACTGGTCTCCCAGGAGCCGCTCAAACACTAACTCTTAGAAGATGAACTCTTATTGTACTTAAGTCGGCATTGTGCCTTTTGTATTCAATTACTATGCTATTTCTGTGTTTCATGGTCAATGTGAATGTCCAAGGGATACAGAAAACCTGCACTATTGCATCGGAATCTAATACTGGTCTCCCAGGAGCCTGTTAAAGCACAAACTCTTAGAAGATTCTCTCTTCTTGTACTTATGTTGGCATTGCGCATTTTGTATTCAATCCCGATGTAATTTTTGTGTTTCATGGTCGATGTGAAAATCCAAGGGATAAAGTAACCCTACACTGGGATATCGGAATCTAATACTGGTCTCCCAGGAGCCGCTCAAAGCACAATCTCTTAAAAGATTCACTCTTCTTGTACTTAAGTCGCCATCGTGCCTTTTGTATTCAATCCCCATGCAATATCTGTGTTTCATGGTCAATGTGAAGGTCCAAGGGATACAGTAAATCTGTACTGGTGGATAAGAATCTAACACTGGTGTTCCAAGAGCCGCTCAAAGCACAAACTCTTAGAAGATTCACTCTTCTTGTGCTTAAGTCGGCATTGTGCCTTTTGTATTCAATCCCCGCGCAATATCTGTGTTTCATGGTCAATGTGAAGGTGCAAGGGATACAGTATACCGCCACTATAAAATCGGAATCTAATACCGGTCTACCAGGAGCCGCTCAAATCACAAACTCTTAGAAGATTCACTATTCTTGTACGTAAGTCGGCATTGTGCATTTTGTATTCAATCCCGATGCAATTTCTGTGTTTCATGCTCAATGTGAAGGTCCAAGAAATACAGTAAACCTGCACTAGTGCATTGCAATCTAATACTGATCTCCCAGACGCCGCTCAAAGTACAATCTCTTAGAAGATTCACTAGTGTTGTACTTAAGTCGGCATTGTGCCATTTGTATTCAATCCCGAAGCAATTTTTGTGTTTCATGGTCAATGTAAAGGTCCAAGCGATACAGTAAACCTGCACTGGTGCATCGGAATCTCATACTGGTCTTCCAGAACCCGCTAAAAGCAGAAACTCTTAGAAGATTCACTCTTCTTGTATTTAAGTCGTCATTGTGCATTTTGTAATCGCTCCCAATGCAACTTCTGTGTTTCTTGGTCAATGTGAAGATCCAAGGTATAATGTAAATTTGCACCGGTGCATCGGAATCTAATACTGGTCTCCCAGGAGCATTGCAAAGCACAATCTCTTAGAAGATTCACTCGTCTTGTATTTACGTAGGCATTGTGCCTTTTGTATTCAATCCCGATGCAATTTCTGTGTTTCATAGTCAATGTGAAGGACCAAGGGATAAAGTAAACCTGCACTGGTGCATCAGAATCTAATACTGGTCTCCCAGGAGCCGCTCAAAGCACAAAATCTTAGAACATTCACTCTTCTTGTGTTTAAGTCGGCATTGTGCCTTTTGTATTCAATCCCGATTTAATTTCTGTGTTTCATGGTCAATGTGAAGGTCCAAGGGATACAGTAAACCTGCACTGGTGCATCGGAATCTAATACTGGTCTTCCAGGAGCCGCTCAAAGCACAAACTCTTAGAAGATTCACTCTTCTTGTGTTTAAGTCGGCATTGTGATCATTTGTATTCAATCCCGATTTAATTTCTGTGTTTCATGGTCAATGTGAAGGTCCAAGGGATACAGTAAACCTGCACTGGTGAATCGGAATCCAATACTGGTCTCCCAAGAGCCGCTCAAAGCACTAAACCTTAGAATATTCATTTCATCTTGTACTTAGGCCGGCATTGAGCCTTTTGTATTTGATTTCGATGCAATTTCTGTGTTTGATGGTCTATGTGAAGGTCCAGGGGATACACTGATCCCACACTGGTGCATCGGAATCTAATACTGGTCTCCCAGGAGCCGCTCAAACCCTAACTCTTAGAAGATTAACTCTTATTGTACTTAAGTCGGCATTGTGCCTTTTGTATTCAATCCCTATGCTGTTTCTGTGTTTGATGGTCAATGTGAATGTCCAAGGGATACAGAAAACCTGCACTATTGCATCGGAATCTAATATTGGTCTCCCAGGAGCCTCTTAAAGCACAAACTCTTAGGAGATTCTCTCTTCTTGTACTTATAATGGCATTGCGCATTTTGTATTCAATCCCGATGTAATTTTTGTGTTTCATGGTCGATGTGAAAATCCAAGGGATAAAGTAACCCTACACTGGGGCATCGGAATCTAATACTGGTCTCCCAGGAGCCGCTCAAAGCACAATCTCTTAAAAGATTCACTCTTCTTGTACTTAAGTCGCCATAGTGCCTTTTGTATTCAATCCCCATGCAATATCTGTGTTTCATGGTCAATGTGAAGGTCCAAGGGATACAGTAAATCTGTACTGGTGGATAAGAATCTAACACTGGTGTCCCAAGAGCCGCTCAAAGCACAAACTCTTAGAAGATTCACTCTTCTTGTGCTTAAGTCGGCATTGTGCCTTTTGTATTCAATCCCCGCGCAATATCTGTGTTTCATGGTCAATGTGAAGGTGCAAGGGATACAGTATACCGGCACTATAAAATCGGAATCTAATACTGGTCTACCAGGAGCCGCTCAAATCACAAACTCTTAGAAGATTCACTCTTCTTGTACTAATGTAGGAAATGTGTCTTATGTACTCAATCCCGATTCAATTTCTGTGTTTCATGGTCAGTGTGAAGGACCAAGGGATAAAGTAAACCTGCACTGGTGCATCGGAATCTAATACTGATCTCCCAGGAGCCGCTCAGAGTACAAACACTTAAAATATTCACTCTTCTTGTACTTAAGTCGGCATTGTTCCTTTTGTATTCGATCCCGATACAATTTCTGTGTTTCATGGTCAATGCGAATGTCCAAGCGATACAATAAACCTGCAGTGGTGCATCGGAATGTAATACTGGCTTTCCAGAAGCCGCTGAAAACACAAACTGTTAGAACATTCACTCTTCTTGTACTTAAGTCGGATTTGTGCCTTTTATATTCAATCCCGATGCAATTTCTGTGTTTCATGGACAATGTAAAGGTCAAATGGATTCAGTAAGCCTGCAGTGGTGCATCGGAATCAAATACTGGTCTCCTAGAAGCAGCTCAAAATTCAAACACTTCGAAGATTCACTCTTCTTGTACTTAAACCGGCATTGTGACTTCTCTACTCAATCCCGATGCAATTTCTGTGTTTCATGGTCAATGAGAAGGTCTTGGGACACAGTAAAACTGCACTGGTGCATCGGAATCTAATACTAGTCTCCCAGGAGCCACTCAAATCACAAATTCTTGGAAGATACACTCTTCTTGTACATAAGTCGGCATTGTGCCTTTTGTATTCAATCCCGATGTTATTTCTGTGTTTCATGCTCAATGTGAAGGTCCAAGGGATACAGTACACCTGCAACTGGTGCATCGGAATCTAATACTGGTTACCAGGAGACGCTCAAAGGTCAAACCCTTACAAGATTTACTCTTCTCGTATTGAAGTCGGCATTGAGCATTTTGTATTCAATCCCAATGCAATTTCTGTGTTTCATGGACAATGTAAAAAGTCAAAGGGATACAGTAAGCCTTCACTGCTGCATCAGAATCTAATACTGGTCTTCCAGAAGCCGCTCAAAGCACAAGTCCTTTGAAGATTCACTCTTCTTGTACTTAAATCGGCATTGTGCATTCCGTATTCAATAACGACGCAATTTCTTTGTTTCATGCTCAATGTGAAGGCCCAAGGGATACAGTAAACCTGCACTCGTGCATCGGAATCTAATACTAGTCTCCCAGGAATTACTCAAATCACAAACTCTTAGAAGATTCACTCCTCTTGTACTTAAGTCGGCATTGTGCATTTGTATTCAATCCCAATGCAAATTCTGTGTTTCATGGACAATGTAAAGGTCAACGGGATTCAGTAAGCCTGCAGTGGTGCATCGGAATCTAATACTGGTCTTCCACAAGCCGCTCAAAGCACAAACCCTTCGAAGATTCACTCTTCTTGTACTTAAACCGGCATTGTGCCTTTTGTACTCAATCCCGATGCAATTTCTGTGTTTCATGGTCAATGGGAAGGTCTAGGGACACAGTAAACCTGCACTGGTGCATCGGAATCTAATACTAGTCTCCCAGGAGCCACTCAAATCACAAACTCTTGGTAGATACACTCATCTTGTACTTAAGTCGGCATTGTGCGTTTTGTATTCAATCCCGATGCAATTTCTGTGCATAATGCTCAGTGTGAAAGGCCAAGCGATACAGTAATGATGCACTGGTGCATCTGAATCTAATACTGGTCTCCCAGGAGCCGCTCATACACTAACTCTTAGAAGATTAACTCTTCTTGTACTTAAGTCGGCATTGTGCCTTTTCTATTCAATCCCTATGCTATTTCTGTGTTTCATGGTCAAGGTGAAGGTCCAAGGTATACAGTACAGTTGCTCTGGTGCATCCGAATCTAATACTGATCTCCCGGGATCCGCTCAAAGTACAAACACTTAAAAGATTCACTCCTCTTGTACTTAAGTCGGCATTGTGCTTTTGAATTCAATCCCGATGCAATTTCTGTGTTTCATGGTCAATGTGAAGGTCCAAATGATACAGTAAACCGGCACTGGTGCATCGGAATCTAATTCTGGTCTCCCAGGAGCCGCTCAAAACACAAACTCTTTTAAGATTCACTCCTCTTGTGATTAAGTCGGCATTGTGCCTTTTGTATTCAATCCCGATGCCATTTCTGTGTTTCATGGTCTATATAAAGGTCCAAGGGATACAGTAAACCTGCACTGTTGCATCGGAATCCAATACTGGTCTCCCAAGACCTGCTCAAAACACAAAACCTTAGAATATTCATTCTTCTTGTACTTAAGCCGGCATTCAGCTTTTTGTATTTAATTCCGATGCAATTTTTGTGTGTCGTGGTCAATGTGAAGGTCCAGGGGATACAGTGAACCTGCACTGGTGCATCGGAATCTAATACTGGTCTCCCAGGAGCCGCTCAAAGCACAAACTCTTAGAAGATACGCTCTTTTAGTACTTAAGTCGGCATTGTGCCTTTTGTATTCAATTCCGATGAAATTTCTATATTTCATGGACAATGTGAAGGTCCAAGGGATACAGAAAAACTGCACTGGTGCATCGGAGTCCAATACTGGTCTCCCAAAAGTCGCTCAAATCACCAACTCTTAGAAGATTTTCTCTTCTTGTACATAAGTCGGCACTGTGCTTTTCGTATTCATTCCCGACGCAATTTCTGAGTTTGATGCTCAATGTGACGGCCCAATGGATACAGTAAACCTGCACTGGTGCATCGGAATCTAATACTAGTCTCCTAGGAGCCAATCAAATCACAATCTCTTAGAAGATTCACTCTTCTTGTACTTAAGTCGGCATTGTGCCTTTTGTATTCAATCCCTATGCTATTTCTGTGTTTCATGGTCAATGTGAATGTCCAAGGGATACAGAAAACCTGCACTATTGCATCGGAATCTAATACTGGTCACCCAGGAGCCTGTTAAAGCACAAACTCTTAGAAGATTCTCTCTTCTTGTACGTATGTTGGCATTGCGCATTTTGTATTCAATCCCGATGTAATTTTTGTGTTTCATGGTCGATGTGAAAATCCAAGGGATAAAGTAACCCTACACTGGGGCATCGGAATCTAATACTGGTCTCCCAGGAGCCGCTCAAAGCACAATCTCTTAAAAGATTCACTCTTCTTGTACTTAAGTCGCCATAGTGCTTTTTGTATTCAATCCCCATGCAATATCTGTGTTTCATGGTCAATGTGAAGGTCCAAGAGATACAGTAAATCTGTACTGGTGGATAAGAATCTAACACTGGTGTTCCAAGAGCCGCTCAAAGCACAAACTCTTAGAAGATTCACTCTTCTTGTGCTTAAGTCGGCATTGTGCCTTTTGTATTCAATCCCCGCGCAATATCTGTGTTTCATGGTCAATGTGAAGGTTTAAGGGATACAGTATACCGGCACTATAAAATCGGAAATTAATACTGGACTACCAGGAGCCGCTCAAATCACAAACTCTTAGAAGATTCACTCTTCTTGTACTAATGTAGGAAATGTGTCTTATGTACTCAATCCCGATTCAATTTCTGTGTTTCATGGTCAGTGTGAAGGACCAAGGGATAAAGTAAACCTGCACTGGTGCATCGGAATCTAATACTGATCTCCCAGGAGCCGCTTAGAGTACAAACACTTAAAAGATTCACTCTTCTTGTACTTAAGTCGGCATTGTTCCTTTTGTATTCGATCCCGATACAATTTCTGTGTTTCATGGTCAATGTGAAGGTCCAAGCGATACAATAAACCTGCAGTGGTGCATCGGAATGTAATACTGGCTTTCCAGAAGCCGCTGAAAACACAAACTGTTAGAACATTCACTCTTCTTGTACATAAGTCGGCATTGTGCCTCTTGTATTCAATCCCGATGCAATTTCTGTGTTTCATGGACAATGTGAATGTCCAAGGGATACAGAAAATCTGCACTGGTGCATCGGAATCTAATACTGCTCTCCCAGAAGCCGCTCAAGTCGCCAACTGTTAGAAGATTCACTCTTCTTGTACTTAAGTCGGCATTGTGCCTTTTGTATTCAATCCCGATGCAATTTTTGTGTTTCATGGTCAATGTAAAGGTCCAAGGGATACAGTAAACCTGCACTGTTTCATCGGAATCCAATACTGGTCCCCCAAGAGCCGCTCAAAGCACAAAAACTTAGAATATTCATTCTTCTTGTACTTAAGCCGGCATTGAGAATTTTGTATTTAATTTCGATGCATTTTCTTTGTTTCATGGTCAATGTGGAGGTCCAGGGGATACAGTGAATCTGCACTGTTGCATCGGAATCTAATACTGGTCTCCAAGGAGCCGCTCAAAGCACAAACTCTTAGAAGATACGCTCTATTACTGCTTAAGTCGGCATTGTGCCTTTTTTATTCAATTCCGATGAAATTTCTATGTTTCATGGACAATGTGAAGGTCCAAGGGATACAGAAAAGCTGCACTGGTGCATCGGAATCTAATACTGGTCTCCCAGAAGTCGCTCAAATAAACAACTCTTAGAAGATTTTCTCTTCTTAAACTAAAGTCGGCATTGTGCTTTTCGTATTCATTCCCGACGCAATTTCTGGGTTTCATGCTCAATATGAAGGCCCAAGGGATACAGTAAACCTGCCCTGGTGCATCGGAATCTAATACTAGTCTCCAAGGAGCCACTCAAATCACAAACTCATAGATGAATCACTCTTATTGTACTTAAGTCGGCATTGTGCCTTTTGTATTCAATCCCGATGCAATATCTGTGTTTCATGGTCTATGTGAAGGTCCAAGTGGTACAGTAAACCTGCACTGGTGCATCGGAATCTAATACTAGTCTCCAAGGAGCCACTCAAATCACAAACTCATAGATGATTCACTCTTCTTGTAATTAAGTCGGCATTTTTCCTTTTGTATTCAATTCCGATGCAATTTCTGTGTTTCATGGACAATGTAAAGGTCAAAGTGATGGAGTAAGCCTGCCGTGGTGCATCGGAATCTAATACTGGTCTCCCAGGAGCCGCTCAATACACAAACTCTTAGAAGATTCACTCTTCTTATATTTAAATCGTCATTGTGCATTTTGTAATCACTCCCAATGCAACTTCTGTGGTTCATGGTCAATGTGAAGATCCAAGGTATAAAGTAAACCTGCACCGGTGCATCGGAATCTAATACTGGTCTCCCAGAAGCCTCGATAAAGCACAAACTCTTGAAAGATTCACTCGTCTTGAATTTAAGTAGGCATTGTGCCTTTTGTATTCAATCCCGATGCAATTTCCGTGTTTCATGCTCAATGTGAGGGTCCAAGGGATACAGTATATCTGTACTGGTGGATAGGAATCTAACGCTGGTGTCCCAAGAGCCGCTCAAAGCACAAACTCTTAGAAGATTCACTCTTCTTGTGCTTAAGTCGGCATTGTGCCTTTTGTATTCAATCCCCACGCAATATCTGTGTTTCATGGTCAATGTGAAGGTGCAAGGGATACAGTATACCGGCACTATAAAATCGGAATCTAATACTGGTCTACCAGGAGCCGCTCAAATCACAAACTCTTAGAAGATTCACTCTTCTTGTACTAATGTAGGAAATGTGTCTTATGTACTCAATCCCGATTCAATTTCTGTGTTTCATGGTCAGTGTGAAGGACCAAGGGATAAAGTAAACCTGCACTGGTGCATCAGAATCTAATACTGATCTCCCAGGAGCCGCTCAGAGTACAAACACTTAAAAGATTCACTCTTCTTGTACTTAAGTCGGCATTGTTCCTTTTGTATTCGATCCCGATACAATTTCTGTGTTTCATGGTCAATGTGAAGGTCCAAGCGATACAATAAACCTGCAGTGGTGCATCGGAATGTAATACTGGCTTTCCAGAAGCCGCTGAAAACACAAACTGTTACAACATTCACTCTTCTTGTACATAAGTCGGCATTGTGCCTTTTGTATTCAATCCCGATGCAATTTCTGTGTTTCATGGACAATGTGAATGTCCAAGGGATACAGAAAATCTGCACTGGTGCATCGGAATCTAATACTGCTCTCCCAGAAGCCGCTCAAGTCGCCAACTGTTAGAAGATTCACTCTTCTTGTACTTAAGTCGGCATTGTGCCTTTTGTATTCAATCCCGATGCAATTTTTGTGTTTCATGGTCAATGTAAAGGTCCAAGGGATACAGTAAACCTGCACTGTTGCATCGGAATCCAATACTGGTCCCCCAAGAGCCGCTCAAAGCACAAAAACTTAGAATATTCATTCTTCTTGTACTTAAGCCGGCATTGAGAATTTTGTATTTAATTTCGATGCATTTTCTTTGTTTCATGGTCAATGTGGAGGTCCAGGGGATACAGTGAATCTGCACTGTTGCATCGGAATCTAATACTGGTCTCCAAGGAGCCGCTCAAAGCACAAACTCTTAGAAGATACGCTCTATTAGTGCTTAAGTCGGCATTGTGCCTTTTTTATTCAATTCCGATGAAATTTCTATGTTTCATGGACAATGTGAAGGTCCAAGGGATACAGAAAAGCTGCACTGGTGCATCGGAATCTAATACTGGTCTCCCAGATGTCGCTCAAATAAACAACTCTTAGAAGATTTTCTCTTCTTAAACTAAAGTCGGCATTGTGCTTTTCATATTCATTCCCGACGCAATTTCTGGGTTTCATGCTCAATATGAAGGCCCAAGGGATACAGTAAACCTGCACTGGTGCATCGGAATCTAATACTAGTCTCCAAGGAGCCACTCAAATCACAAACTCATAGATGATTCACTCTTATTGTACTTAAGTCGGCATTGTGCCTTTTTTATTCAATCCCGATGCAATATCTGTGTTTCATGGTCTATGTGAAGGTCCAAGTGGTACAGTAAACCTGCACTGGGGCATCGGAATCTAATACTAGTCTCCAAGGAGCCACTCAAATCACAAACTCATAGATGATTCACTCTTCTTGTAATTAAGTCGGCATTGTTCCTTTTGTATTCAATTCCGATGCAATTTCTGTGTTTCATGGACAATGTAAAGGTCAAAGTGATGGAGTAAGCCTGCAGTGGTGCATCGGAATCTAATACTGGTCTCCCAGGAGCCGCTCAATACACAAACTCTTAGAAGATTCACTCTTCTTATATTTAAGTCGTCATTGTGCATTTTGTAATCACTCCCAATGCAACTTCTGTGGTTCATGGTCAATGTGAAGATCCAAGGTATAAAGTAAACCTGCACCGGTGCATCGGAATCTAATACTGGTCTCCCAGAAGCCTCGCAAAGCACAAACTCTTGAAAGATTCACTCGTCTTGGATTTAAGTAGGCATTGTGCCTTTTGTATTCAATCCCGATGCAATTTCCGTGTTTCATGCTCAATGTGAAGGTCCAAGGGATACAGTAAACCTGCACTAGTGCATGGAAATCCAATACTGGTCTCCCAAAAGCCGCTCAAAGCACAAAACCTTAGAATATTCATTCTTCTTGTACATAAGCCGGCATTGAGCCTTTTGTATTTAATTTCGATGCAATTTCTGTGTTTCATGGTCAATGTGGGGGTCCAGGGGATACAGTGAACCCGCACTGGTGCATCGGAATCTAATACTGGTCTCCCAGGAGCCGCTCAAACACTAACTCTTAGAAGATTAACTCTTCTTGTACTTAAGTCGGCATTGTGCCTTTTGTATTCCATCTCTATGCTATTTCTGTGTTTCATGGTTAATGTGAAAGTCCAAGGGATACAGTAAACTTGCTCTGGTGCATCGGAATTAAATACTGATCTCCCAGGAGCCGCTCAAAGTACAAACACTTAAAAGATTCACTCTTCTTGTACTTAAGTCGGCATTGCGCCTTATGTATTCAATCCCGATACAATTTCTGTGTTTCATGGTCAATGTGAAGGTCCAAGGGATACAATAAACCTGCAGTGGTGCATCGGAATCTAATACTGGTCTTCCAGAAGCCGTTCAAAACACAAACTCGTAGCACATTCACTCTTCTTGTACATAAGTCGGCATTGTGCCTTTTGTATTCAATCCCGACGCAATTTCTGTGTTTCATGGACAATGGAATATCCATGGTATACAGAAAACCTGCACTGGTGCATCGGAATCTAAAACTGGTCTCCCTGAAGCCGCTCAAGTCGCCAACTGTTAGAAGATTCACTCGCCTTGTACTTAAGTCGGCATTGTGCTTTTTGTATTCAATCCCGATGCAATTTCTGTGTTTCATGTTCAATGTGAAGGTCCAAGGGATACAGTAAACCTGCACTGGTGCATCGCAATCTAATACTGGTCTCCCAGGAGCCGCTCAAAACAGAAAGTCTTAGAAGATTCACTCCTCTTGTGTTTAAGTCGGCATTGTGCCTTTTGTATTCAATCCCGATGCAATTTCTGTGTTTGATGCTCAATGTAAAGGTCCAGGGGATACAGTAAACCTGCACTGTTGCATCGGAATCCAATACTGGTCTCCCAAGAGCCGCTTAAAGCACAAAACCCTAGAAAATTCATTCTTCTTGTGCTTAAGACGGCATTGAGCCCTTTGTATTTAATTTCGATGCAATTACTTTGTTTCGTTGTCAATGTGAAGGTCCAGGGGATATAGTGAATCTGCACTGGTGCATCGCAATCTAATACTGATCTCCCAGGAGCCGCTCAAAGTACAAACTCTTAGAAGATTCACTAGTGTTGTACTTAAGACGGCATTATGCCTTTTGTATTCAATCCCGATGCAATTTCTCTGTTTTATGGTCAATGTAAAGGCCCAAGCGCCGCAGAAAACCTGCACTGGTGCATCGGAATCTAATATTGGTCTTCCAGGAGCCTCTAAAAGCAGAAAATCTTAGAACATTCACTCTTCTTGTACATAAGTCGGCATAATGCTTGTTGTATTCAATCCCGATGCAATTTCTGTGTTTGATGGACAATATGAATGTCCAAGGGATAAAGAAAACCTGCACTGGTGCATCGGAATCTAATACTGGCCTCCCAGAAGCCGCTCAAGTCACCAACTGTTAGAAGATTCACTCATCATGTACTTCAGTCGGCATTGTGTCTTTTGTATTCAATCCCGATGCAATTTCTGTGTTTCATGGTCAATGTGAAGGTCCAAGGGATACAGTAAACCTGCACTGGTGCATCGGAATCTAATACTGGTCTCCCAGGAGCCGCTCAAAACGCAAAATTTTAGAAGATTCACTCTTCGTGTGTTTAAGTCGGCATTGTTCCTTTTGTATTCATTCCCGATTTAATTTCTGTGTGTCATGGTCAATGTGAAGGACCAAGGGATAAAGTAAACCTGCACTGGTGCATCTGAATCCAATACTGGTCTCCCATGAGCCGCTCAAAGCACAAATCCTTAGAATATTCTTTCTTCTTGCACTTAAGCCGGCATTGAGCCTTTTGTATTTAATTTCGATGCAAATTCTGTGGTTCATGGTCTATGTGAAGGTCCAGGGGATACAGCCAACCCGCACTGGTGCATCGGAATCTAATACTGGTCTCCCAGGAGCCTCTTAAAGCACAAACTCTTAGAAGATTCACTCTTCTTGTACTTAAGTCTGCATTGTGTCTTTTGTATTCAATCCCGATGCAATTGCTGTGTTTCATGTTCAATGTAAAGGTCCAAGGGATACAGTAAACCCGCACTGTTGCATCGGAATCCAATACTGGTCTCCCAGGAGCCTCTTAAAGCACAAACTCTTAGAAGATTCACCCTTCTTGTACTTATGTTGGCATTACGCATTTTGTATTCAATCCTGATGTAATTTTTGTGTTTCATGGTCGATGTGAAAATCCAAGGGATAAAGTAACCCTACACTGGGGCATCGGAATCTAACACTGGTCTCCCAGGAGCCTCCCAAATCACAAACTCTTAGAAGATTCACTCTTCTTGTACCTATGTAGGTTTAGTGCCTTTTGTATTCAACCCCGGTGCATTTTCTGTGTTTCATGGTCAATGTGAAGGACCAAGGGATAAGGTAAACCTGCACTGGTGCATCGGATTCTAATACTGGTCTCCCAGGAGCCGAACAAAGCACAATCTCTTAGAAGAGTCACTCTTCTTGTACTGAAGTCGCCATAGTGCCTTTTGTATTCAATCCCGATGCAATACCTGTGTTTCATGGTCAATGTGAAGGTCCAAGGGATACAGTAAATCTGTACTGGTGGATAAGAATCTAACACTGGTGTCCCAGGAGCCGCTCAAAGCACAAACCCTTAGAAGATTCACTCTTCTTGTGCTTAAGTCGGCAATGTGCCTTTTGTATTCAATTCCCGTGCAATTTCTGTGTTTCATGGTCAATGTGAAGGTGCAAGGGATACAGTATACCAGCACTATTAAATCGGAATCTAATACTGGTCTCCCAGGAGCCGCTCAAATCACAAACTATTAGAGGAAGCACTCTTCTTGTACTTAAGTAGGAAATGTGCCTTATTTATTCAATCCCGATGCAATTTCTGTGTTTCATGATTAATGTGAAGGACGAAGGGATAAAGTAAACCTGCACTGGTGCATCGGAACCTAATACTGATCTCCCAGAAGCCGCTCAAGTCGTCAACTGTTAGAAGATTCACTCTTCTTGTACTTATGTCGGCATCGTGCCTTTTGTATTAAATCCCGATGCAATTTCTGTGTTTAATGGACAATGTGAAAGTCCAAGGGATACAGATACCCTGCACTGGTGCATCGGAATCTAATACTGCTATCCCAGAAACCGCTCAAGTCGCCAACTGTTAGAAGATTCACTCTTCTTGTACTTATGTCGGCATCGTGCCTTTTGTATTCAATCCCGATGCAATATCTGTGGTTCATGGTCAATGTGAAGGTCCAAGGGATGCAGTAAACCTGCACTGGTGCATCGCAATCTAATACTGGTCTCCCAGGAGCCGCTCAAAACACAAACTCTTAGAAGATTCACTCCTCTTGCCTTTAAGTCGGCATTGTGCCTTTTGTATTCAATCCCGATGCAATTTCTGTGTTTCATGGTCAATGTAGAGGTCCAAGGGATACAGTAAACCTGCACTGGTGCATCGGAATCTAATACTGGTCTCTCAGGAGCCGCTCAAACACTAACTCTTAGAAGATTAACTCTTCTTGTACTTAAGTACTATGCTATTTCTGTGTTTCATTGTCAATGTGAATGACCAAGGGATACAGAAAACATGCACTATTGCATAGAAATCTAATACTGGTCTCCCAAGAGCCGCTCAAAGCACAAAACCTGAGAATATTCATTCCTCTTGTACTTAAGCCGCATTGAGCCTTTGTTATTTAATTTCGATGCAGTTTCTGTGTTTCATGTTCAATGTAAAGGTCCAAGGGATACAGTAAACCCGCACTGTTGCATCGGAATCCAGTACTGCTCTCCCAGGATCCTCTTAAAGCACAAACTCTTAGAAGATTCACTCTTCTTGTACTTATGTTGGCATTACGCATTTTGTATTCAATCCTGATGTAATTTTTGTGTTTCATGGTCGATGTGAAAATCCAAGGGATAAAGTAACCCTACACTGGGGCATCGGAATCTAATACTGGTCTCCCAGGAGCCTCCCAAATCACAAACTCTTAGAAGATTCACTCTTCTTGTACTTAAGTAGGTTTTGTGCCTTTTGTATTCAACCCCGGTGCAATTTCTGTGTTTCATGGTCAATGTGAAGGACCAAGGGATAAGGTAAACCTGCACTGGTGCATCGGATTCTAATACTGGTCTCCCAGGAGCCGAACAAAGCACAATCTCTTAGAAGAGTCACTCTTCTTGTACTGAAGTCGCCATAGTGCCTTTTGTATTCAATCCCGATGCAATACCTGTGTTTCATGGTCAATGTGAAGGTCCAAGGGATACAGTAAATCTGTACTGGTGGATAAGAATCTAACACTGGTGTCCCAGGAGCCGCTCAAAGCACAAACCCTTAGAAGATTCACTCTTCTTGTGCTTAAGTCGGCAATGTGCCTTTTGTATTCAATCCCCGTGCAATTTCTGTGTTTCATGGTCAATGTGAAGGTGCAAGGGATACAGTATACCAGCACTATTAAATCGGAATCTAATACTGGTCTCCCAGGAGCCGCTCAAATCACAAACTATTAGAGGAAGCACTCTTCTTGTACTTAAGTAGGAAAAGTGCCTTATTTATTCAATCCCGATGCAATTTCTGTGTTTCATGGTTAATGTGAAGGACGAAGGGATAAAGTAAACCTGCACTGGTGCATCGGAACCTAATACTGATCTCCCAGAAGCCGCTCAAGTCGCCAACTGTTAGAAGATTCACTCTTCTTGTACTTATGTCGTCATCGTGCCTTTTGTATTAAATCCCGATGCAATTTCTGTGTTTAATGGACAATGTGAAAGTCCAAGGGATACAGAAAACCTGCACTGGTGCATCGGAATCTAATACTGCTACCCCAGAAACCGCTCAAGTCGCCAACTGTTACAAGATTCACTCTTCTTGTACTTATGTCGGCATCGTGCCTTTTGTATTCAATCCCGATGCAATATCTGTGGTTTATGGTCAATGTGAAGGTCCAAGGGATGCAGTAAACCTGCACTGGTGCATCGCAATCTAATACTGGTCTCCCAGGAGCCGCTCAAAACACAAACTCTTAGAAGATTCACTCCTCTTGCCTTTAAGTCGGCATTGTGCCTTTTGTATTCAATCCCGATGCAATTTCTGTGTTTCATGGTCAATGTAGAGGTCCAAGGGATACAGTAAACCTGCACTGGTGCATCGGAATCTAATACTGGTCTCCCAGGAGCCGCTCAAACACTAACTCTTAGAAGATTAACTCTTCTTGTACTTAAGTACTATGCTATTTCTGTGTTTCATTGTCAATGTGAATGACCAAGGGATACAGAAAACATGCACTATTGCATAGAAATCTAATACTGGTCTCCCAAGAGCCGCTCAAAGCACAAAACCTGAGAATATTCATTCCTCTTGTACTTAAGCCGCATTGAGCCTTTGTTATTTAATTTCGATGCAGTTTCTGTGTTTCATGTTCAATGTAAAGGTCCAAGGGATACAGCAAACCCGCACTGTTGCATCGGAATCCAATACTGGTCTCCCAGGAGCCTCTTAAAGCACAAACTCTTAGAAGATTCACTCTTCTTGTACTTATATTGGCATTGCGCATTTTGAATTCAATCCCGATGTAATTTTTGTGTTTCGTGGTCGATGTGAAAATCCAAGAGATAAAGTAAACCTACACTGGTGCATCGGAATCTAATACTGGTCTCCCAGGAGCCTCCCAAATCAGAAACTCTTAGAAGATTCACTCTTCTTGTACTTAAGTAGGCTTTGTGCCTTTTGTATTCAACCCCGGTGCAATTACTGTGTTTCATGGTCAATGTGAAGGACCAAGGGATATAGTAAACCTGCACTGGTGCATCGGAATCTAGTACTGGTCTCCCTGAAGCCGCTCAAGTCGCCAACTGTTAGAAGATTCACTCTCCTTGTACTTAAGTCGGCATTGTGCTTTTTGTATTCAATCCCGATGCAATTTCTGTGTTTCATGGTCAATGTGAAGGTCCAAGGGATACAGTAAACCTGCACTGGTGCATCGCAATCTAATACTGGTCTCCCAGGAGCCGCTCAAAACAGAAAGTCCTAGAAGATTCACTCCTCTTGTGTTGAAGTCGGCATTGTGCCTTTTGTATTCAATCCCGATGCAATTTCTGTGTTTGATGCTCAATGTAAAGGTCCAGGGGATACAGTAAACCTGCACTGTTGCAACGGAATCCAATACTGATCTCCCAAGAGCCGCTCAAAGTACAAACTATTAGAAGATTCACTAGTGTTGTACTTAAGTCGGCATTGTGCCTTTTGTATTCAATCCCGATGCAATTTCTCTGTTTCATTGTCAATGTAAAGGCCCAAGCGCTACAGAAAACCTGCACTGGTGCATCGGAATCTAATATTGGTCTTCCAGGAGCCGCTAAAAGCAGAAAATCTTAGAACATTTACTCTTCTTGTACATAAGTCGGCATAATGCTTCTTGTATTCAATCCCGATGCAATTTCTGTGTTTCATGGACAATATGAATGTCCAAGGGACTAAGAAAACCTGCACTGATGCATCAGAATCTAATACTGGTCTCCCAGGAGCCGCTCAAATCACAAACTCTTAGAGGAAGCACTCTTCTTGTACTTAAGTAGGAAATGTGCCTTATTTATTCAATCCTGATGCAATTTCTGTGTTTCATGGTTAATGTGAAGGACGAAGGGATAAAGTAAACCTGCACTGGTGCATCGGAATCTAATACTGATCTCCCAGGAGCCGCTCAAGTCACCAACTGTTAGAAGATTCACTCTTCTTGTACTTAAGTCGGCAATGTGCTTTTGTATTAAATCCCGGTGCAATTTCTAGGTTTCATGGACAATGTGAAAGTCCAAGGGATACAGAAAACCTGCACTGGTGCATCGAAATCTAATACTGCTATCCCAGAAACCGCTCAAGTCGCCAACTGTTAGAAGATTCACTCTTCTTGTAATTAAGTCTGCATTGAGCTTTTGTATTCAATCCCGATGCAATATCTGTGTTTCATGGTCAATGTGAAAGTCCAAGGAATGCAGTAAACCTGCACTGGTGCATCGCAATCTAATACTGGTCTCCCAGGAGCCGCTCAAAACACAAACTCTTAGAAGATTCACTCCTCTTGTCTTTAAGTCGGCATTGTGCCTTTTGTATTCAATCCCGATGCAATTTCTGTGTTTCATGGTCAATGTAGAGGTCCAAGGGATACAGTAAACCTGCACTGGTGCATCGGAATCTAATACTGGTCTCCCAGGAGCCGCTCAAACACTAACTCTTAGAAGATTAACTCTTCTTGTACTTAAGTACTATGCTATTTCTGTGTTTCATTGTCAATGTGAATGTCCAAGGGATACAGAAAACCTGCACTATTGCATAGGAATTTAATACTGGTCTCCCAATAGCCGCTCAAAGCACAAAACGAGAGAATACTCATTCTTCTTATACTTAAGCCGCATTGAGCCTTTGTTATTTAATTTCGATGCAGTTTCTGTGTTTGATGGTCTATGTGAAGGTCCAGGGGATACAGTGAACCCGCGCTGGTGCATCGGAATCTAATACTGGTCTTCCAGGAGTCGCTCAAACACTAACTCTTAGAAGATTAACTCTTCTTGTACTTAAGTCGGCATTGTACTTTTTGTATTCGATCCCTATGCTATTTCTGTGTTTCATTGTCAATGTGAATGTCCAAGGGATACAGAAAACCTGCACTATTGCATCAGAATCTAATACTGGTCTCCCAGCAGCCTCTTAAGGCACAAACTCTTAGAAGATTCACTCTTCTTGTACTTATGTTGGCATTGCGCATTTTGTATTCAATCCCGATGTAATTTTTGTATTTCATGGTCGATGTGAAAATCCAAGAAATAAAGTAAACCTACACTGGTGCATCGGAATCTAATACTGGTCTCCCAGGAGCCTCCCAAATCAGAAACTCTTAGAAGATTCACTCTTCTTGTACTTAAGTAGGCTTTGTGCCTTTTGTATTCAACCCCGGTGCAATTACTGTGTTTCATGGTCAATGTGAAGGACCAAGGGATATAGTAAACCTGCACTGGTGCATCGGAATCTAATACTGTTCTCCCAGGAGCCGCTCAAAGCACAAACTCTTAGAAGATTAACTCTTCTTGTACTTAAGTCGGCATAGTGACTTTTGTATTCAATCCCGATGCAATATCTGTGTTTCATAGTCAATGTGAAGGTCCAAGGGATACAGTAAACCTGTACTGGTGGATAGGAATCTAATACTGGTGTCCCAGGAGCCGCTCAAAGCACAAACTCTTAGAAGATTCACTCTTCTTGTGCTTAAATCGGCATTGTGCCTTTTGTATTCAATCCCCGTACAATTTCTGTGTTTCATGGTCCATGTGAAGGCGCAAGGGATACAGTACACCAGCACTATTAAATCGGAATCAAACACTGGTCTCCCAGGAGCCGCTCAAATCACAAACTCTTAGAAGATTCACTCTTCTTGTACTTAAGTAGAACATGTGCCTCATGTATTCAATCCCGATGCAATTTCTGTGTTTCATGGTCAATGCGAAGGACCAAGGGATAAAGTGAACCTGCACTGGTGCATCGGAATCAAATACTGATCTCCCAGGAGCCGCACAAAGTACAAACTCTTAAAAGATTCACTCTTCTTGCACTTAAGTCGGCATTGTGCCTTTTGTATTCAATCCCGATACAATTTCTGTGTTTCATGGTCAGTGTGAAGGTCCAAGGGATACAGTAAACTTGCTCTGGTGCATCGGAGTCTAATACCGATCTCCCAGGAGCCATTCAAAGTACAAACACTTAAAAAATTCACTCTTCTTGTACTTAAGTCGGAATTGTGCGTTTTGTATTAAATCCCGATACAATTTCTGTGTTTGATGGTCAATGTGAAGGTCCAAGGGATACAATAAACCTGCAGTGGTGCATCGGAATCTAATACTGGTCTTCCAGAAGCCGCTCAAAGCACAATCTCTTAGAACATTCACTCTTCTTGTAGATAAGTCGGCATTGTGCTGTTTGTATTCAATTGCTATGCAATTTTTGTGTTTCGTGCACAATTTGAATGTCCAAGGGATACAGAAAACCTGCACTGGTGCATCGGAATCTAATACTGGTCTCCCAGAAGCCGCTCAAGTCGCCAACTGTTAGAAGATTCACTCTTCTTGTACTTAAGGCGGCATTGTGCCTTTTGTATTCAATCCCGATGCAATTTCTGTGTTTCATGGTCAATGTGAAGGTCCGAGGGATACAGTAAACCTGCACTGGTGCATCGCAATCTAATACTGGTCTCCCAGGAGCTGCTCAAAAGCACAAACTCTTAGAAGATTCACTCCTCTTGTATTTAAGTCGGCATTGTGCCTTTTGTATTCAATCCCGATGCTATTTCTGTGTTTCATGGTCAATGTGAAGGCCCAAGGGATACAGTAAACCTGCACTGGTGCATCGGAATCTAATACTAGTCTCCCAGGAGCCTTTCAAATCACAAACTCATAGAAGATTAACTCTTCTTGTACTTAAGTCGGCTTTGTGCATTTTGTATTCAATCCCGATGCAATTTCTGTGTTTGATGGTCAATGTGAAGGCCCAAGGGATAAAGTAAACCTGCACTGGTGCATCGTAATCTAATACTGGTCTCCCAATGGCCGGCAAAGCACAAATTCTTAGAAGATTTACTCTTCTTCTGCTAACGTCGGCATTGTGCCTTTTGTAGTTAATTCCGATGCAATTTCTGTGTTTTATGGTCAATGTGAAGGTCAACGGACCCAGTAAACCTGCACTGGTGCATCGGAATCTAATACTACTCTCCCAGGAGCCACTAAAAACACAAACTCATAGAATATTCACTCTTCTTGACATAAGTCGGCATTGTGCATTTTGCATTCAATCCTGATGCAATTTCTGTGATTCATGCTCAATGTGAAGGTCCAGGAAATACAGTAAACCTGCACTGGTGCATCGCAATCTAATACTGGTCTCCCAGGAGCTGCTCAAAAGCACAAACTCTTAGAAGATTCACTCATCTTGTATTTAAATCGTCATTGTGCATTTTGTAATCGCTCCCAATGCAACTTCTGCGTTTCATGGTCAATGTGAAGATCCAAGGTATAATGGAAACCTGCACCGGTGCATCGGAATCTAATACTGGTCTCCCAGGAGCCTCGCATTGCACAAAATCTTAGAAGATTCATTCGTCTTCTATTTATGTAGGCATTGTGCCATTTGTATTCATTCCCAATGCAATTTCTGTGTTTCATAGTCAATGTGAATGAGCAAGGGATAAAGTACACCTGCACTGGTGCATGAGAATCTAATTCTGGTCTCCCAGGAGCCGCTCAAAGCACAAACTCTTAGAACATTCACTCTTCTTGTACATAAGTCGACATTGTGCTTTTTGTATTCAATCCCGATGCAATTTTTGTGTTTCATGGATAATATGAATTTCCAAGGGATAAAGAAAACCAGCACTGGTGCATCGGAATCTAATACTGGTCTCCCAGAAGCCGATTTAGTCGATAACTATTAGAAGATTCACTCTTCATGTATTTAAGTCGGCATTGTGTCTTTTGTATTCAATCCCGATGCAATTTCTGTGTCTCATGGTCAATGTGAAGGTCCAAGGGATGCAGTAAACCTGCACTGCTGCATCGGAATCTAATGCTGGTCTCCCTGGAGCCGCTCAAAACACAAACTCTTAGCAGATTCACTCTTCTTGTGTTTAAGTCACCATTGTGCCTTTTGTATTCACTCCCGATTTAATTTCTGTGTTTCATGGTCAATGTGAAGGTCCAAGGGATACAGTAAACCAGCACTGCTGCATCGGAATCCAATACTGGTCTCCCAAGAGCCGCTCAAAGCACAAAACCTTAGAATATTCAATCTTCTTGTACTTAAGCAGGCATTGAGCCTTTTGTATTTAATATCGACGCAATTTCTGTGTTTCATGGTCTATGTGAAGGTCCAGGGGATACAGTAAACCAGCACTGGTGCATCGGAATCTAATACTGGTCTCCCCGGAGCCGCTCAAACACTAACTCTTAGAAGATTAACTCTTCTTGTACTTAAGTCGGCATTGTGCCTTTTGTATTCAATCCCGATTTAATTTCTGTGTTTCATGGTCAATGTGAAGGTCCAAGGGATACAGTAAACCTGCACTGGTGCATCGGAATCCAATACTGGTCTCCCAAGAGCCACTCAAAGCACAAAACCTTAGAATATTCATTCTTCTTGTACTTAAGCCGGCATTGAGCATTTTGTATTTATTTTCGATGCAATTTCTGTGTTTGATGGTCTATGTGAAGGTCCAGGGGATACAGTGAACCCGCACTGGTGCATCGGAATCTAATACTGGTCTCCCAGGAGCCTCTTAAAGCACAAACTCTTAGAAGATTCACTCTTCTTGTACTTAAGTCGCCATGGTGCCTTTTGTATTCAATCCCGGTGCAATATCTGTGTTTCATGGGCAATGTGAATGTCCAAGGGATACAGTAAACCTGTACTGGTGGATAGGAATCTAACACCGGTGTCCCATGAGCCGCTCAAAGCACAAACTCTTAGAAGATTGACTCTTCTTGTGGTTAAGTCGCCATGGTGCCTTTTGTATTCAAGCCCGGTGCAACATCTGTGTTTCATGGTCAATGTTAAGGTCCAAGTGATACAGTAAACCTGTACTGGTGGATAGGAATCTAACACTGGTTTCCCAGGAGCCGCTCAAAACACAAACTCTTAGAAGATTAACTCATCCTGTACTTAAGTCGGCATTGTGCTTTTTGTATTCAGTTCCTATGCTATTTCTGTGTTTCATTGTCAATGTGAATGTCCAAGGGATACAGAAAACCTGCACTATTGCATCGGAATCTAATATTGGTCTCCCAGGAGCCGCTCAAAGCACAAACTCTTAGAACATTCATTCTTCTTGTACAAAAGTCTTCATTGTGCCTTTTTTATTCAATCCCGATGCAATTTCTGTGTTTCATGGACAATGTGAATGTCCAAGGGATACAGAAAACCTGCACTGGTGCATCGGAATCTAATACGGGTTTCCCAGAAGCCGCTCAAGTCGCCAATTGTTAGAAGATTCACTCTTCTTGTACTTAAGTCGACATTGTGCCTTTTGTATTCAATTCCGATGCAATTACTGTATTTCATGGTCAATGTGAAGGACCAAGGGATATAGTTAACCTGCAATGCTGCATCGGACTCTAATACTGGTCTCCCAGGAGCCGCTCAAAGCACAAACTCTTAGAAGATTCACTCTTCTTGTGCTTAAGTCGGCATTCTGCCTTTTGTATTCAATCCCCGTGCAATTTCTGTGTTTCATGGTCAATGTGAAGGTGCAAGGGATACAGTACACTAGCACTATTAAATCGTAAACAGATACTGGTCTCCCAGGAGCCGCTCACATCACAAACTCTTAGAACATTCACTCTTCTTGTACTTAAGTAGGAAATGTGCCTTATGTGTTCAATCCCGATACAATTTCTGTGTTTCATGGTCAATGTGATGGACCATGGGAAGAAGTAAACCTGCACTGGTGCATCGGAATCTAATACTGATCTCCCAGGAGCCGCTCAAAGTACAAACACTTAAAAGGTTCACTCTTCTTGTACTTAAGTCGGCATTGTGCCTTTTGTATTCAATCCCGATATAATTTCTATGTTTCATGGTCAATTTGATGATCCAAGGGATACAGTAAACTTGTTCTGGTGCATCGGAATCTAATACTGATCTCCCAGGAGCCGCTCAAAGTACAAACACTTAAAAGATTCACTCTTCTTGTACTTAAGTCGGCATTGTGCCTTTTGTATTAAATCCCGATACAATTTCTGTGTTTCATGGTCAATGTTAAGGTCCAAGGGATACAATAAACCTGCAGTGGTGCATCGGATTCTAACACTGGTCTTCCAGAAGCCGCTCAAAGCACAAAGTCTTAGAACATTCACTCTTCATGTAGATAAGTCGGCATTGTGCTTTTGTATTCAATCCCGATGCAATTTCTGTGTTTCATGGATAATATGAATTTCCAAGGGATAAAGAAAACCTGCACTGGTGCATCGGAATCTAATACTGGTCTCCCCGAAGCCGCTCTAGTCGCCAACTGTTAGAAGATTCACTCTTCATGTACTTAAGTCGGCATTGTGTCTTTTGTATTCAATCCCGATGCAATTTCTGTGTATGATGGTCTATGTGAAGGTCCAGGGGATACAGTGAACCCGCACTATTGCATCGGAATCTAATACTGGTCTCCCAGGAGCCGCTCAAAGCACAAAACCTTAGAAGATTCACTCTTTTTGTACTTAAGTAGGAAATGTGCCTTATGTATTCAATCCCGATGCAATTTCTGTGTTTCATGGTCAATGTGAAGGACCATGGGATAAAGTAAACCTGCACTGGTGCATCGGAATCTAATACTGGACTCCCAGGAGCCGCTCAAAGTACAAACACTTAAAAGATTCACTCTTCTTGTACTTAAGTCGCATTGCGCCTTTTGTATTCAATCCCGATGCAATATCTGTGGTTCATGGTCAATGTGAAGGTCCAAGGGATGCAGTAAACCTGCACTGGTGCATCGCAATCTAATACTGGTCTCCCAGGAGCCGCTCAAAACACAAACTCTTAGAAGATTCACTCCTCTTGCCTTTAAGTCGGCATTGTGCCTTTTGTATTCAATCCCGATGCAATTTCTGTGTTTCATGGTCAATGTAGAGGTCCAAGGGATACAGTAAACCTGCACTGGTGCATCGGAATCTGATACTGGTCTCCCAGGAGCCGCTCAAACACTAACTCTTAGAAGATTAACTCTTCTTGTACTTAAGTACTATGCTATTTCTGTGTTTCATTGTCAATGTGAATGTCCAAGGGATACAGAAAACATGCACTATTGCATTGAAATGTAATACTGGTCTCCCAAGAGCCGCTCAAAGCACAAAACCTGAGAATATTCATTCCTCTTGTACTTAAGCCGCATTGAGCCTTTGTTATTTAATTTCGATGCAGTTTCTGTGTTTGATGGTCTATGTGAAGGTCCAGGGGATACAGTGAACCCACACTCGTGCATCGGAATCTAATACTGGTCTCCCAGGAGCCGCTCAAACACTAACTCTTAGAAGATTAACTCTTCTTGTACTTAAGTCGGCATTGTGCTTTTGTATTCAATCCCTATGCTATTTCTGTGTTTCATTGTCAATGTGAATGGCCAAGGGATACAGAAAACCTGCACTATTGCATCGGAATCTAATACTGGTCTCCCAGCAGCCTCTTAAGGCACAAACTCTTAGAAGATTCACTCTTCTTGTACTTATATTGGCATTGCGCATTTTGAATTCAATCCCGATGTAATTTTTGTGTTTCATGGTCGATGTGAAAATCCAAGAGATAAAGTAAACCTACACTGGTGCATCGGAATCTAATACTGGTCTCCCAGGAGCCTCCCAAATCAGAAACTCTTAGAAGATTCACTCTTCTTGTACTTAAGTAGGCTTTGTGCCTTTTGTATTCAACCCCGGTGCAATTACTGTGTTTCATGGTCAATGTGAAGGACCAAGGGATATAGTAAACCTGCACTGGTGCATCGGAATCTAGTACTGGTCTCCCTGAAGCCGCTCAAGTCGCCAACTGTTAGAAGATTCACTCTCCTTGTACTTAAGTCGGCATTGTGCTTTTTGTATTCAATCCCGATGCAATTTCTGTGTTTCATGGTCAATGTGAAGGTCCAAGGGATACAGTAAACCTGCACTGGTGCATCGCAATCTAATACTGGTCTCCCAGGAGCCGCTCAAAACAGAAAGTCCTAGAAGATTCACTCCTCTTGTGTTTAAGTCGGCATTGTGCCTTTTGTATTCAATCCCGATGCAATTTCTGTGTTTGATGCTCAATGTAAAGGTCCAGGGGATACAGTAAACCTGCACTGTTGCATCGGAATCCAATACTGATCTCCCAAGAGCCGCTCAAAGTACAAACTATTAGAAGATTCACTAGTGTTGAACTTAAGTCGGCATTGTGCCTTTTGTATTCAATCCCGATGCAATTTCTCTGTTTCATGGTCAATGTAAAGGCCCAAGCGCTACAGAAAACCTGCACTGGTGCATCGAAATCTAATATTGGTCTTCCAGGAGCCGCTAAAAGCAGAAAATCTTAGAACATTTACTCTTCTTGTACATAAGTCGGCATAATGCTTCTTGTATTCAATCCCGATGCAATTTCTGTGTTTCATGGACAATATGAATGTCCAAGGGACAAAGAAAACCTGCACTGATGCATCGGAATCTAATACTGGCCTCCCAGAAGCCGCTCAAGTCGCCAACTGTTAGAAGATTCACTCTTCATGTACTTCAGTCGGCATTGTGTCTTTTGTATTCAATCCCGATGCAATTTCTGTGTTTCATGGTCAATGTGAAGGTCCAAGGGATACAGTAAAACTGCACTGGTGCATCGGAATCTAATACTGGTCTCCCAGGAGCCTCTTAAAGCACAAAGTCTTAGAAGATTCACTCTTCTTCTACTTATGTTGGCATTACGCATTTTGTATTCAATCCTGATGTAATTTTTGTGTGTCATGGTCGATGTGAAAATACAAGGGATAAAGTAACCCTACACTGGGGCATCGGAATCTAATACTGGTCTCCCAGGAGCCTCCCAAATCACAAACTCTTTGAAGATTCACTCTTCTTGTACTTAAGTAGGTTTTGTGCCTCTTGTATTCAACCCCGGTGCAATTTCTGTGTTTCATGGTCAATTTTGAAGGACCAAGGGATAAGGTAAACCTGCACTGGTGCATCGCAATCTAATACTGGTCTCCCAGGAGCCGCACAAAGCACAATCTCTTAGAAGAGTCACTCTTCTTGTACTGAAGTCGCCATAGTGCCTTTTGTATTCAATCCCGATGCAATACCTGTGTCTCATGGTCAATGTGAAGGTCCAAGGGATACAGTAAATCTGTACTGGTGGATAAGAATCTAACACTGGTGTCCCAGGAGCCGCTCAAAGCACAAACCCTTAGAAGATTCAGTCTTCTTCTGCTTAAGTCGGCAATGTGCCTTTTGTATTCAATCCCCGTGCAATTTCTGTGTTTCATGGTCAATGTGAAGGTGCAAGGGATACAGTATGCCAGCACTATTAAATCGGAATCTAATACTGGTCTCCCAGGAGCCGCTCAAATCACAAACTCTTAGAGGAAGCACTCTTCTTGTACTTAAGTAGGAAATGTGCCTTATTTATTCAATCCCGATGCAATTTCTGTGTTTCATGGTTAATGTGAAGGACGAAGGGATAAAGTAAACCTGCACTGGTGCATCGGAATCTAATACTGATCTCCCAGGAGCCGCTCAAGTCACCAACTGTTAGAAGATTCACTCTTCTTGTACTTAAGTCGGCATTGTGCTTTTGTATTAAATCCCGGTGCAATTTCTAGGTTTCATGGACAATGTGAAAGTCCAAGGGATACAGAAAACCTGCACTGGTGCATCGAAATCTAATACTGCTATCCCAGAAACCGCTCAAGTCGCCAACTGTTAGAAGATTCACTCTTCTTGTAATTAAGTCTGCATTGAGCTTTTGTATTCAATCCCGATGCAATATCTGTGTTTCATGGTCAATGTGAAGGTCCAAGGAATGCAGTAAACCTGGTCTCCCAGGAGCCGCTCAAAACACAAACTCTTAGAAGATTCACTCCTCTTGTCTTTAAGTCGGCATTGTGCCTTTTGTATTCAATCCCGATGCAATTTCTGTGTTTCATGGTCAATGTAGAGGTCCAAGGGATACAGTAAACCTGCACTGGTGCATCGGAATCTAATACTGGTCTCCCAGGAGCCGCTCAAACACTAACTCTTAGAAGATTAACTCTTCTTGTACTTAAGTACTATGCTATTTCTGTGTTTCATTGTCAATGTGAATGTCCAAGGGATAAAGTAAACCTGCACTGGTGCATCGGAATCTAATACTGATCTCCCAGGAGCCGCTCAAGTCACCAACTGTTAGAAGATTCACTCTTCTTGTATTTAAGTCGGCATTGTGCTTTTGTATTAAATCCCGGTGCAATTTCTAGGTTTCATGGACAATGTGAAAGTCCAAGGGATACAGAAAACCTGCACTGGTGCATCGAAATCTAATACTGCTATCCCAAAAACCGCTCAAGTCGCCAACTGTTAGAAGATTCACTCTTCTTGTAATTAAGTCTGCATTGAGCTTTTGTATTCAATCCCGATGCAATTTCTGTGTTTCATGGTCAATGTAGAGGTCCAGGGGATACAGTGAACCCGCGCTGGTGCATCGGAATCTAATACTGGTCTTCCAGGAGTCGCTCAAACACTAACTCTTAGAAGATTAACTCTTCTTGTACTTAAGTCGGCATTGTACTTTTTGTATTCGATCCCTATGCTATTTCTGTGTTTCATTGTCAATGTGAATGTCCAAGGGATACAGAAAACCTGCACTATTGCATCAGAATCTAATACTGGTCTCCCAGCAGCCTCTTAAGGCACAAACTCTTAGAAGATTCACTCTTCTTGTACTTATGTTGGCATTGCGCATTTTGTATTCAATCCCGATGTAATTTTTGTATTTCATGGTCGATGTGAAAATCCAAGAAATAAAGTAAACCTACACTGGTGCATCGGAATCTAATACTGGTCTCCCAGGAGCCTCCCAAATCACAAACTCTTAGATGATTCACTCTTCTTGTACTTAAGTAGGCTTTGTGCCTTTTGTATTCAACCCCGGTGCAATTACTGTGTTTCATGGTCAATGTGAAGGACCAAGGGATATAGTAAACCTGCACTGGTGCATCGGAATCTAATACTGTTCTCCCAGGAGCCGCTCAAAGCACAAACTCTTAGAAGATTAACTCTTCTTGTACTTAAGTCGGCATAGTGACTTTTGTATTCAATCCCGATGCAATATCTGTGTTTCATAGTCAATGTGAAGGTCCAAGGGATACAGTAAACCTGTACTGGTGGATAGGAATCTAATACTGGTGTCCCAGCAGCCGCTCAAAGCACAAACTCTTAGAAGATTCACTCTTCTTGTGCTTAAATCGGCATTGTGCCTTTTGTATTCAATCCCCGTACAATTTCTGTGTTTCATGGTCCATGTGAAGGCGCAAGGGATACAGTACACCAGCACTATTAAATCGGAATCAAACACTGGTCTCCCAGGAGCCGCTCAAATCACAAACTCTTAGAAGATTCACTCTTCTTGTACTTAAGTAGGACATGTGCCTTATGTATTCAATCCCGATGCAATTTCTGTGTTTCATGGTCAATGCGAAGGACCAAGGGATAAAGTGAACCTGCACTGGTGCATCGGAATCAAATACTGATCTCCCAGGAGCCGCACAAAGTACAAACACTTAAAAGATTCACTCTTCTTGCACTTAAGTCGGCATTGTGCCTTTTGTATTCAATCCCGATACAATTTCTGTGTTTCATGGTCAGTGTGAAGGTCCAAGGGATACAGTAAACTTGCTCTGGTGCATCGGAATCTAATACCGATCTCCCAGGAGCCATTCAAAGTACAAACACTTAAAAAATTCACTCTTCTTGTACTTAAGTCGGAATTGTGCGTTTTGTATTAAATCCCGATACAATTTCTGTGTTTGATGGTCAATGTGAAGGTCCAAGGGATACAATAAACCTGCAGTGGTGCATCGGAATCTAATACTGGTCTTCCAGAAGCCGCTCAAAGCACAAACTCTTAGAACATTCACTCTTCTTGTAGATAAGTCGGCATTGTGCTGTTTGTATTCAATTGCTATGCAATTTTTGTGTTTCGTGCACAATTTGAATGTCCAAGGGATACAGAAAACCTGCACTGGTGCATCGGAATCTAATACTGGTCTCCCAGAAGCCGCTCAAGTCGCCAACTCTTAGAAGATTCACTCTTCTTGTACTTAAGGCGGCATTGTGCCTTTTGTATTCAATCCCGATGCAATTTCTGTGTTTCATGGTCAATGTGAAGGTCCGAGGGATACAGTAAACCTGCACTGGTGCATCGCAATCTAATACTGGTCTCCCAGGAGCTGCTCAAAAGCACAAACTCTTAGAAGATTTACTCCTCTTGTATTTAAGTCGGCATTGTGCCTTTTGTATTCAATCCCGATGCTATTTCTGTGTTTCATGGTCAATGTGAAGGCCCAAGGGATACAGTAAACCTGCACTGGTGCATCGGAATCTAATACTAGTCTCCCAGGAGCCTTTCAAATCACAAACTCATAGAAGATTAACTCTTCTTGTACTTAAGTCGGCTTTGTGCATTTTGTATTCAATCCCGATGCAATTTCTGTGTTTGATGGTCAATGTGAAGGCCCAAGGGATAAAGTAAACCTGCACTGGTGCATCGTAATCTAATACTGGTCTCCCAATGGCCGGCAAAGCACAAATTCTTAGAAGATTTACTCTTCTTCTGCTTACGTCGGCATTGTGCCTTTTGTAGTTAATTCCGATGCAATTTCTGTGTTTTATGGTCAATGTGAAGGTCAACGGACCCAGTAAACCTGCACTGGTGCATCGGAATCTAATACTAGTCTCCCAGGAGCCACTAAAATCACAAACTCATAGAATATTCACTCTTCTTGACATAAGTCGGCATTGTGCATTTTGCATTCAATCCTGATGCAATTTCTGTGATTCATGCTCAATGTGAAGGTCCAGGAAATACAGTAAACCTGCACTGGTGCATCGCAATCTAATACTGGTCTCCCAGGAGCTGCTCAAAAGCACAAACTCTTAGAAGATTCACTCATCTTGTATTTAAATCGTCATTGTGCATTTTGTAATCGCTCCCAATGCAACTTCTGCGTTTCATGGTCAATGTGAAGATCCAAGGTATAATGGAAACCTGCACTGGTGCATCGGAATCTAATACTGGTCTCCCAGGAGCCTCGCATTGCACAAAATCTTAGAAGATTCATTCGTCTTCTATTTATGTAGGCATTGTGCCATTTGTATTCATTCCCGATGCAATTTCTGTGTTTCATAGTCAATGTGAATGAGCAAGGGATAAAGTAAACCTGCACTGGTGCATGAGAATCTAATTCTGGTCTCCCAGGAGCCGCTCAAAGCACAAACTCTTAGAACATTCACTCTTCTTGTACATAAGTCGACATTGTGCTTTTTGTATTCAATCCCGATGCAATTTCTGTGTCTCATGGTCAATGTGAAGGTCCAAGGGATACAGTAAACCAGCACTGCTGCATCGGAATCCAATACTGGTCTCCCAAGAGCCGCTCAAAGCACAAAAACTTAGAATATTCAATCTTCTTGTACTTAAGCAGGCATTGAGCCTTTTGTATTTAGTATCGACGCGATTTCTGTGTTTCATGGTCTATGTGAAGGTCCAGGGGATACAGTAAACCAGCACTGGTGCATCGGAATCTAATACTGGTCTCCCCGGAGCCGCTCAAACACTAACTCTTAGAAGATTAACTCTTCTTGTACTTAAGTCGGCATTGTGCCTTTTGTATTCAATCCCGATTTAATTTCTGTGTTTCATGGTCAATGTGAAGGTCCAAGGGATACAGTAAACCTGCACTGGTGCATCGGAATCCAATACTGGTCTCCCAAGAGCCGCTCAAAGCACAAAACCTTAGAATATTCATTCTTCTTGTACTTAAGCCGGCATTGAGCATTTTGTATTTATTTTCGATGCAATTTCTGTGTTTGATGGTCTATGTGAAGGTCCAGGGGATACAGTGAACCCGCACTGGTGCATCGGAATCTAATACTGGTCTCCCAGGAGCCTCTTAAAGCACAAACTCTTAGAAGATTCACTCTTCTTGTACTTAAGTCGCCATGGTGCCTTTTGTATTCAATCCCGGTGCAATATCTGTGTTTCATGGGCAATGTGAATGTCCAAGGGATACAGTAAACCTGTACTGGTGGATAGGAATCTAACACCGGTGTCCCATGAGCCGCTCAAAGCACAAACTCTTAGAAGATTCACTCTTCTTGTGGTTAAGTCGCCATGGTGCCTTTTGTATTCAAGCCCGGTGCAACATTTGTGTTTCATGGTCAATGTTAAGGTCCAAGTGATACAGTAAACCTGTACTGGTGGATAGGAATCTAACACTGGTTTCCCAGGAGCCGCTCAAAACACAAACTCTTAGAAGATTAACTCATCCTGTACTTAAGTCGGCATTGTGCTTTTTGTATTCAGTTCCTATGCTATTTCTGTGTTTCATTGTCAATGTGAATGTCCAAGGGATACAGAAAACCTGCACTATTGCATCGGAATCTAATATTGGTCTCCCAGGAGCCGCTCAAAGCACAAACTCTTAGAACATTCATTCTTCTTGTACAAAAGTCTTCATTGTGCCTTTTTTATTCAATCCCGATGCAATTTCTGTGTTTCATGGACAATGTGAATGTCCAAGGGATACAGAAAACCTGCACTGGTGCATCGGAATCTAATACGGGTTTCCCAGAAGCCGCTCAAGTCGCCAATTGTTAGAAGATTCACTCTTCTTGTACTTAAGTCGGCATTGTGCCTTTTGTATTCAATTCCGATGCAATTACTGTATTTCATGGTCAATGTGAAGGACCAAGGGATATAGTTAACCTGCACTGCTGCATCGGACTCTAATACTGGTCTCCCAGGAGCCGCTCAAAGCACAAACTCTTAGAAGATTCACTCTTCTTGTGCTTAAGTCGGCATTCTGCCTTTTGTATTCAATCCCCGTGCAATTTCTGTGTTTCATGGTCAATGTGAAGGTGCAAGGGATACAGTACACTAGCACTATTAAATCGTAAACAAATACTGGTCTCCCAGGAGCCGCTCACATCACAAACTCTTTGAACATTCACTCTTCTTGTACTTAAGTAGGAAATGTGCCTTATGTGTTCAATCCCGATACAATTTCTGTGTTTCATGGTCAATGTAATGGACCATGGGAAGAAGTAAACCTGCACTGGTGCATCGGAATCTAATACTGATCTCCCAGAAGCCGCTCAAAATACAAACACTTAAAAGGTTCACTCTTCTTGTACTTAAGTCGGCATTGTGCCTTTTGTATTCAATCCCGATATAATTTCTATGTTTCATGGTCAATTTGATGATCCAAGGGATACAGTAAACTTGTTCTGGTGCATCGGAATCTAATACTGATCTCCCAGGAGCCGCTCAAAGTACAAACACTTAAAAGATTCACTCTTCTTGTACTTAAGTCGGCATTGTGCCTTTTGTATTAAATCCCGATACAATTTCTGTGTTTCATGGTCAATGTGAAGGTCCAAGGGATACAATAAACCTGCAGTGGTGCATCGGATTCTAACACTGGTCTTCCAGAAGCCGCTCAAAGCACAAAGTCTTAGAACATTCACTCTTCATGTAGATAAGTCGGCATTGTGCTTTTGTATTCAATCCCGATGCAATTTCTGTGTTTCATGGATAATATGAATTTCCAAGGGATAAAGAAAACCTGCACTGCTGCATCGGAATCTAAGACTGGTCTCCCAGGCGCCTCGCAACCTACAAACTATTAGAAGATTCACTCGTCTTGTATTTAATTAGGCATTGTGCATTTATACTCAATCCCGATGCAATTTCTGTGTTTCATAGTCAATGTGAAGGACCAAGGGATAATGTAAACCTGCACTGGGGCATGAGAATCTAATACCGGTCTCCCAGGAGCCACTCAAAGCACAAACTCTTAGAACATTCACTCTTCTTGTACATAAGTCGGCATTGTGATTTTTGTATTCAATCCCGATGTAATTTCTGTGTTTCATGGATAATATGAATTTCCAAGGGATAAAGAAAACCTGCACTGGTGCATCGGAATCTAATACTGGTCTCCCCGAAGCCGCTCTAGTCGCCAACTGTTAGAAGATTCACTCTTCATGTACTTAAGTCGGCATTGTGTCTTTTGTATTCAATCCCGATGCAATTTCTGTGTATGATGGTCTATGTGAAGGTCCAGGGGATACAGTGAACCCGTACTATTGCATCGGAATCTAATACTGGTCTCCCAGGAGCCGCTCAAAGCACAAAACCTTAGAAGATTCACTCTTTTTGTACTTAAGTAGGAAATGTGCCTTATGTATTCAATCCCGATGCAATTTCTGTGTTTCATGGTCAATGTGAAGGACCATGGGATAAAGTAAAAATGCACTGGTGCATCGGAATCTAATACTGGACTCCCAGGAGCCGCTCAAAGTACAAACACTTAAAAGATTCACTCTTCTTGTACTTAAGTCGCATTGCGCCTTTTGTATTCAATCCCGATACAACTTCTGTGTTTCATGGTCAATTTGAAGGTCCAAGGGATACGGTAAACTTGTTCTGGTGCATCGGAATCTAATACTGATCTCCCAGGAGCCGCTCAAAGTACAAACACTTAAAAGATTCACTCATCTTGTACTTAAGTCGGCATTGTGCCTTTTGTATTAAATCCCGATTCAATTTCTGTGTTTCATGGTCAATGTGAAGGTCCAAGGGATACAATAAACCTGCAGTGGTGCATCGGAATCTAATACTGGTCTCCCAGAAGCCGCTCAAGTCGACAAATGTTAGTAGATACACTCTTCTTGTACTTAAGTCGGAATTGTGCCTTTTGAATTCAATCACGATGCAATTTCTGTGTTTCATGGTCAATGTGAAGGTCCAAGGGATACAGTAAATCTGCACTGGTGCATCGCAATCTAATACTGGTCTCCCAGGAGCCGCTCAAAATCACAAACTCTTAGAACATTCACTCCTCTTGTGTTTAGGTCGGCATTGTGCCTTTTGTATTCAATCCCGATGCAATTTCTGTGATTCATGGTCAATGTAAGGTTCCAAGGGATACAGTAAATCTGCACTGTTGCATCGGAATCCAATACTGGTCTCCCAAGAGCCGCTCAAAGCACAAAACCTTAGAATATTCATTCTTATTGTACTTAAGCCGGCATTGAGACTCTTGTATTTAATTTCGATGCAATTTCTTTGTTTCATGGTCAATGTGAAGGTCAACGGACCCAGTAAACCTGCACTGGTGCATCGGAATCTAATACTGGTCTCCCAGGCGCCTCGCAAACCACAAACTCTTAGAAGATTCACTCGTCTCGTATTTAAGTAGGCATTGTGCCATTTGTATTCAATCCCGATGCAATTTCTGTGTTTCATAGTCAATGTGAAGGACCAAGGGATAATGTAAACCTGCACTGGGGCATGAGAATCTAATACTGGTCTCCCAGGACCCGCTCAAAGCACAAACTCTTAGAACATTCACTCTTCTTGTACATAAGTCGGCATTGTGCTTTTTGTATTCAATCCCGATGCAATTTCTGTGTTTCATGGATAATACGAAATTCCAAGGGATAAAGAAAACCTGCACTGGTGCATGGGAATCTAATACTGGTCTCCCAGAAGCCGCTCTTGTCGCCAACTGTTAGAAGATTCACTCTTCATGTACTTAAGTCGGCATTGTGTCTTTTGTATTCAATCCCGATGCAATTTCTTTGTTTCATGGTCTATGTAAAGATCCAAGGGATACAAAAAACCTGCACTGCTGCATCGGAATCTAATACTGGTCTCCCTGGAGCCGCTCAAAAAACAAACTCTTAGAAGATTCACTCTTCTTGTGTTTAAGTCGGTATTGTGCCTTTTGTATTCAATCCCGATTTCATTTCTGTGTTTCATGGTCAATGAGAAGGTCCAAGGGATACAGTAAACCTGCACTGGTGCATCGGAATCCAATACTGGTCTCACAGGAGCCGCTCAGACACTAACTAATAGAAGATTAACTCTTCTTGTACTTAAGTCGGCATTGTGCCTTTTGTATTCAATCCCAATTTAATTTCTGTGTTTCATGGTCAATCTGAAGGTCCAAGGGATACAGTAAACCTGCACTGGTGCATCGGAATCTAATACTGGTCTTCCAGAAACCGCTCAAAGCACAAACTCATAGAACATTCACTCTTTTCGTAGATAAGTCGGCATTGTGCCTTTTGTATTCAATCCCGATGCAATTTCTGTGTTTCATGGACAATGTGAATGTCCAAGGGATACAGAAAACCTGCACTGGTGCATCGGAATCTAATACTGGTCTCCCAGAAGCCGCTCAAGTCGCCAACTCTTAGAAGATTTACTCTTCTTGTACTTAAGTCGGCATTGTGCTTTTTGTATTCAATCCCGATGCAATTTGTGTGTTTCATGGTTAATGTGAAGGTCCAAGGAATACAGTAAACCTGCACTGGTGCATCGCAATCTAATACTGGTGTCCCAGGAGCCGCTCAAAATACAAACTCTTAGAAGATTCACTCTTCTTGTGCTTAAGTCGGCATTGTGCCTTTTGTATTCAATCCCCGTACAATTTCTGTGTTTCATGGTCAATGTGAAGGTGCAAGGGATACAGTACACCAGCACTATTAAATCGGAATTAATTACTGGTCTCCCAGGAGCCGGTCAAATCACAAACACTCAGTAGATTCACTCTTCATGTACTTAAGTAGGAAATGTGCCTTATGTATTCTATCCCGATGCAATTTCTGTGTTTCATGGTCAATGTGAAGGATCAAGGGATAAAGTAAACCTGCACTGGTGCAACGGAATCTAATACTGATCTCCCAGGAGCCGCTCAAAGTACAAACACTTAAAAGATTCAATCTTCTTGTACTTAAGTCGGCATTGGGCCTTTTGTATTCAATCCCGATACAATTTCTTTGTTCCATTGTCAATGTGAAGGTCCAAGGGATACACTAAAGTTGCTCTGGTGCATCGGAATCTAATACTGATCTCCCATGAGCCGCTCAAAGCACAAACTCGTAGAAGATTCACTCTTCTTTTACTTAAGTCACCATGGTGCCTTTTGTATTCAATCCCGGTGCAATATCTGTGTTTCATGGTCAATGTGAAGGCCCAAGGGATACAGTAAACCTCTACTGGTGGATAGGAATCTAACACTGGTGTCCCAGGAGCCGCTCAAAGCACAAACTCTCAGAAGATTCACTCTTCTTGTGCTTAAGTCGGCATTGTACATTTTGTGTTCAATCCCCGTGCAATTTCTGTGTTTCATGGTCAATGTGAAATTGCAAAGGATACAGTACATCAGCACTATTAAATCGGAATCTAATACTGGTCTCCCAGGAGCCGCTCAAATCACAAACTCTTAGAAGATTCACTCTTTTTGTACTTAAGTAGGAAATGTGCCTTATGTATTCAATCCCGATGCAATTTCTGTGTTTCATGCTCAATGTGAAGGACCAAGGGATAAAGTAAACCTGCACTGGGGCATCGGAATCTAATACTGATCTCCCAGGAGCCGCTCAAAGTACAAACACTTTAAAGATTCACACTTCTTTTTTTTTTAAGACGGCACTGTGCCTTTTGTATCCCGATACAATTTCTGTGTTTCATGGTCAATGTGAAGGTCCAAGGGATACAATAAACCTGCAGTGGTGCATCGGAATCTAATACGGGTCTCCCAGAAGCCGCTCTAGTCGCCAATTGTTAGAAGATTCACTCTTCTTGTACTTAAGTCGGCATTGTGCCTTTTGTATTATATCCCGATGCAATTTCTGTGTTTCATGGTCAATTTGAAGGTCCAAGGGATACAGAAAACTTGCACTGGTGCTTCGGAATCTAATACTGGTCTTCCAGAAACCGGTCAAAGCACAAACCCTTCGAAGATTAACTCTTCTTGTACTTAAACCGGCATTGTGCCTTTTGTACTCAATGCCGATGAAATTTCTGTGTTTCATGGTCAATGGGAAAGTCAACGGACCCAGTAAACCTGCACTGGTGTATCGGAATCTAATACTAGTCTCCCAGGAGCCACTCAAAACACAAACTCATAGAAGATTCACTCTTCTTGTACGTAAGTCAACATTGTGCATTTTGTATTCCATCCTGGTGCAATCTCTGTGTTTCATGGACAGTATCAATGTCCAAGGGATAAAGAAAACCTTCACTGGTGCATCGGAATCTAATACTGGTCTCCCAGAAGCCGCTCAAGTCGCCAACTGTTAGAAGATTCACTCTTCATGTACTTAAGTCGGCATTGTGTCTTTTGTATTCATTCCCGATGCAATTTCTGTGTTTCATGGTCAATGTGAAAGTCCAAGGGATACAGTAAACCTGCACTGGTGCATTGGAATCTAATACTGGTCTCCCAGGAGCCGCTCAATACACAAACTCTTAGAAGATTCACTCTTCTTATATTTAAGTCGTCATTGTGCATTTTGTAATCACTCCCAATGCAACTTCTGTGGTTCATGGTCAATGTGAAGATCCAAGGTATAAAGTAAACCTGCACCGGTGCATCATAATCTAATACTGGTCTCCCAGGAGCCTCGCAAAGCACAAACTCTTGAAAGATTCACTCGTCTTGTATTTAAGTAGGCATTGTGCCTATTGTATTCAATCCCGATGAAATTTCTGTGTTTCATAGTCAACAGAAGGACCAAGGGGTTAAGTAAACCTGCACTGGTGCATCACAATCTAATACTGGTCTCCCAGGAGCTGCTCAAAGCTCAAACTCTTAGAACATTCACTTTTCTTGTACATAAGTCGGCATTGTGCCTTTTGTATTCAATCCCGATGCAATTTCTGTGTTTCATGGACAATATGAAAGTCCAAGGGATAAAGAAAACCTGCACTGAAGCATCGGAATCTATTACTGGTCTCCCAGAAGCCGCTCAAGTCGTCAACTGTTAGAAGATTCACTCTTCATGTACTTAAGTCGGCATTGTGTCTTTTGCATTCAATCCCGTAGCAATTTCTGTGTTTCATGGTCAATGTGAAAGTCCAAGGGATACAGTAAACCTGCACTGATGCATTGGAATCTAATACTGGTCTCCCAGGAGCCGCTCAAAACACAAACTCTTAGAAGATTCACTCTTGTGTTTAAGTCGGCATTTTGCCTTTTGTATTCAATCCCGGTTTAATTTCTGTGTTTCATGGTCAATGTGAAGGTCCAAGGGATACAGTAAACCTGCACTGGTGCATCGGAATCCTATACTGGTCTCCCAAGAGCCGCTCAAACACAAAACCTTAGAATATTCTTTCTTCTTGTACTTAAGCCGGCATTGAGCCATTTGTATTTAATTTCGATGCAATTTCTGTGTTTGATGGTCTATGTGAAGGTCCAGGGGATACAGTGAACCCGCACTGGTGCATCGGAATCTAATACTGGTCTCCCAGGAGCCGCTCAAACACTAATTCTTAGAAGATTAACTCTTCTTGTACTTAAGTCGGCATTGTGCTTTTAGTAATCAATCCCTATGCTATTTCTGTGATTCATGGTCAATATGAAGGTCCAAGGGATACGGAAAACCTGCACTATTGCATCGGAATCAAATACTGGTCTCCCAGGAGCCTCTTAAAGCACAAACACTTAGAAGATTCACTCGTCTTGTACTTATGATGGCATTGCGGATTTTGTATCCAATCCCGATGTAATTTTTGTGTTTCATGATCGATGTTAAAATCCAACGGATAAAGTAACCCTACACTGGTGCATCGGAATCTAATACTGGTCTCCTAGGAGCCTCCCAAATCACAAACTCTTAGAACATTCAATCTTCTTGTACTTAAGTAGGCTTTCTGCCTTTTGTATTCAACCCCGGTGTAATTTCTGTGTTTCGTGGTCAATGTGAAGGACCAAGGGATAAAGTAAACCTGCACTGGTGCATCGTAATCTAATACTGGTCTCCCAATAGCCGGCAAAGCACAAACTCTTAGAAGATTTACTCTTCTTGTACATAAGTCGAATTGTGCATTTTGTAGTCAATCCCGATGCAATTTCCGTGTTTCATGCTCAATGTGAAAGTCCTAGCGATACAGTAAACCTGCACTGGTACATCGGAATCTAATACTGGTCTTCCAGGAGCCGCTAAAAGCACAAACTCTCAGAAGATTCACTCTTCTTGTATTTAAGTCGTCATTGTGCATTTTGTAATCGCTCCCAATGCAACTACTGTGTTTCGTGGTCAATGTGACGGTCCAAGGGATACAGTAAACCTGCACTGGTGCATGTGAATCTAATACTGGTCTCCCAGGGGCCGCTCTAAACACAAGCTCTTAGAAGATTCACTTTTCTTGTGTTTAAGTGGGCATTGTGCCTTTTGTATTCAATCCCTAGGCTATTTCTGTGTTTCATGGTCAATGTGAATGTCCAAGGGATAAGCGCAAACTCTTAGAAGATTCACTCTTCTTGTGCTTCAGTCGGCATTGTGCCTTTTGTTTTAATCCCCGTGCAATTTCTGTGTTTCACGGTCAATGTGAAGGTGCAAGGGATACAGTACACCAGACCTATTAAATCGGAATCTAATACTGGTCTCCCAGGAGCCGCTCAAATCACAAACTCTTAGAAGATTCACTCTTCTTGTACTTAAGTAGGAAATGTGCCTTATGTATTCAATCCCTATGCAATTTCTGTGTTTCATGGTCAATGTGAAGGACCAAGGGATAAAGTAAACCTGCACTGGTGCATCGGAATCTAATACTGAACTCCCAGGAGCCGCTCAAAACACAAACTCTTAGAAGATTCACTCTTCTTGTACTTAAGTCGTCATTGTGCATTTTGAATTCAATCCCGATGCTACTTCTGTGTTTCATGGTAAATGTGAGGATCCAAGGGATACAGTAAACCTGCACTGGTGCATCGCAATCTAACACTGTTCTCCCAGGAGTCTCTCAAAACACAAAGTCCTAGAAGATTCACTCTTCCTCTACATATGCCGGCATTGTGCCTTATGTATTCAATCCCGATGCAATTTCTGTGTTTCATGGCCAATGTGAAAATCCAAGGGATAAAGTAAACGTACACTGGTGCATCGGAATCTAATACTAGTCTCCCAAGAGCCTCCCAAGGCACAAACTCTTAGAAGTTTCACGCTTCTTGTACTTAAGTCGGCTTTGTGCCTTTTGTATCCCATCACCATGCAATTTCGGTGTTTCATGGTCAATGTGAAGGTCCAGGGGATACAGTAAACCTGCACTGGTGCATCGTAATCTAATACTGGTCTCCCAATAGCCGGCAAAGCACAAACTCTTAGAAGATTTACTCTTCTTGTGCTTACGTCAGCATTGTGCTTTTGTATTGAACTCCGATGCAATTTATGTGCTTCATGGTCTATGTGAAGGTCCAAGGGATACAGTAAACCTGCACTGGTGCATCGATATCTAATACTAGTCTCCCAGGAGCCACTCAAATCACAAACTAATAGAAGATTCACTCTTCTTGTACGTAAGTTGCATTGTGCGTTTTATATTCAATCCCGATGCAATTTCCGTGTTTCATGCTCAATGTGAAGGTCCTAGCGATACAGTAAACCTGCACTGGTGCATCGGAATCTAATACTGGTCTCCCAGGAGCAGCTCAAAGCACAACCTCTTAGATCATTCACTCTTCTTGTACATATGTCTTCATTGTGCTTTCTGTATTCAATCCCGATGCAATTTTTGTGTTTCATGGACAATATGAATGTCCACGGGATAAAGAAAACCTGCACTTGTGCATCGAATTCTAATACTGGACTCCCAGAAGCCGCTCAAGTCGCCAACTGTTAGAAGACACACTCTTCATGTACTTAAGTCGGCATTGTGTCCTTTATATTCACTCCCGATGCAATTTCTGTGGTTCATGGTCGATGTGAAGGTCCAAGGGATACAGTAAACCTGCACTGGTGCATCGGAATCTAATACTGGTCTCCCAGGAGCCGCTCAAAACACAAACTCTTAGAAGACTCACTCTTCTTGTGTTTAAGTGGGCATTGTGCCTTTTGTATTCAATCCCTATGCTATTTCTGTGTTTCATGGTCAATGTGAATGTCCAAGGGATACAGAAAACCTGCACTATTGCATCGGAATCTAATACTGGTCTCCCAGGAGGCTCCCAAATCACAAACTTTTAGAAGATTCATTCTTCTTGTACTTAAGTAGGCTTTGTGCCTTTTGTATTCAACCCAGGTGCCATTTCTGTGTTTCATGGTCAATGTGAAGGGCCAAGTGATAAAGTATACCTGCACTGGTGCATCGGAATCTAATACTGGTCTCCCAGGAGCCGCTCAAAGCACAAAGTCTGAGAAGATTCACTCTTCTTGTACTTAAGTCGCCATAGCGCCTTTTGTATTCAATCCCGATGCAATATCTGTGTTTCATGGTCAATGTGAAGGTCCTAGGGATACAGAAAACCTGTACTGTGGATAGGAATCTAACACTTGTGTCCCAGGAGCCTCTCAGAGCGCAAACTCTTAGAAGATTCACTCTTCTTGTGCTTATGTCGGCATTGTGCCTTTTGTATTTAATCCCCGTGCAATTTCTGTGTTTCACGGTCAATGTGAAGCTGCAAGGGATACAGTACAGCAGCCCTATTAAATCGGAATCTAATACTGGTCTCCCAGGAGCCGCTCAAATCACAACCTCTTAGAACATTCACTCTTCCTGTACTTAAGCCGGCATTGTGCCTTATGTATTCAATCCTGATGCAATTTCTGTGTTTCATGGTCAATGTGAAAATCCTAGGGATAAAGTAAACCTACACTGGTGCATCGGAATCTAATCCCGGTCTCCCAGGAGCCTCGCAAAGCACAATCTCTTAGAAGTTTCACGCTTTTGTACTTAAGTCGGCTTTGTGCCTTTTGTATCCCATCACCATGCAATTTCTGTATTTCGTGGTCAATGTGAAGGTCCTGGGGATACAGTACACCTGCACTGGTGCATCGGAATCTATCACTGGTCTCCCAGGAGCCGCTCAAACCTCAAACTCTTAGAAGATTCACTCTTCATGTGCTTACGTCGGCATTGTGCCTTTTGTATTCAATCCCGATGCAATTTCTATGAATGTCCAAGGGATACAGTAGACCTGCACCGGTGCATCGGAATCTAATACTCGTCGCCCTGGAGCCGCACAAAACACAAACTCTTAGAAGATTCACTCTTCTTTTATTTAAAAAGGCATTGTGCCTTTTGAATTCAATTGCGATTTCTGTGTTTCATGGACAATGTGAAGGACGAAGTGATACAGTACACCTGCACTTTTACATTGGAATCTAATACTGGTCTCCCAGGAGCCGCTCAAATCACAAACTCTTAGAAGATCCACTCTTCTTGTACTTAAGTCGGTATTGTACATTTTGTAATCAATCCCGATGCAATTTCTGTTTCATGGTCAATGTGAAAATTCAAAGGATAAGGTAAACCTACACTGGTGCATCAGAATCTAATACTGGTCTCCCAGGAGCCTTTCAAAGCACAAACTCTTAGAAGATTCACTCTTCTCGTACTTAAGTAGGATTTGTGCCTTTTTATTCAATCCCGATGCAATTTCTGTGTTTCATGGTAAATGTGAAGATCCAAGGGATACAGTAAACCCGCACTGGAGCATCGCAATCTAATACTGTTCTCCCAGGAGCCGGTCAAGCACTAAATCTTATAATATACACTCTACTTGTACTTAAGTCGGCATTGTACTTTTTGTATTCAATCCCGATGCAATTTGTGTGTTTCATGGTCCATGTAAAGGTCCAACGGATAATGTAAACCTACACTGGCCCATCGGAATCTAATACTGGTCTCCCAGGAACCTCCCAAAGCACAAACTCTTAGAAGATTGACTCTTCTTGTACTTAGGTAGGCTTTGTGCCTTTTGTATTCAATCCCGATGGAATTACTGTGTTCATGGTCAATGTGAAGGTCCAGGGGATACATTAAACCTGCACTGTTGCATCGGAATCCAACACTGGTCTCCCAGGAGTCGCTCAAAACACAATCTCTTAGAAGATTCACTCTTCTTGTGCTTAAGTCGCCATTGTGCCTTTTGTATTCAATCCCGATGCAATTTCTGCGTTTCATTATCAGTGTGAAGGTCCAAGGGATGCAGTAAACCTGCACTGGTGCATCGGAATCTAATACTGGTCTCCCAGGAGCCGCTCAAACACTAAATCTTATAATATACACTCTACTTGTACTGAAGTCGGCATTGTACTTTTTGTATTCAATCCCGATGCCATTTGTGTGTTTCATGGTCCATGTGAAAGTCCAAGGGATACAGTAAACCTGCGCTGGTGCAACGGAATCTAATACTGGTCTCCCTGGAGCCGCTCAAAGCACAAACTCTTACAAGATTCACTCTTCTTGTACTTAAGTAGGCTTTTGTGCCTTTTGTATTCAATCCCGATACTTTTTCTCTGTTTCATGGTCAATGTGAAGGACCAAGGGATAAAGTAAACCTTCACTGGTGCATCGGAATCTAATAGTGGTCTCCCAGGTGCCGTTCAAAGCACAAACTCTTATTAGATACAATCTTCTTGTACTTAAGTAGGCAATGCGCATTTTGCATTCAATCCCGATGCAATTTTTTTGTTTGATGGACTATGTGAAGGTCCAAATGATACGGTAAACCTGCACTGGTGCATCGGAATCTAATACTGGTCTTCCAGGAGCCGATCAAACACTAACTCTTATAATATTCTCGCTACTTATATTTAAGTCGGCATTGTGCCTATTGTAGTCAATCCCGATGCAATTTCTGTGTTTCGCGGTCCATGTGAATGTCCATGGGATACAGAAAACCTGCACCGGTGCATCGTAATCTAATACTCGTCTCCCAGGAGCCACACAAAACACAAACTCTTAGAAGATTCACTTTTCTTTTACTTAAGTCGGCATTGTGACTTTTGTATTCAATCCCCTAGCGATTTCTGTGTTTCATGGACAATATGAAGGTCGAAGTGATACAGTACACCTGCACTAATACATCGGAATCTAATACTGGTCTCCCAGGAGCCGCTCAAAACACAAACTCTTAGAAGATTCACTCTTCTTGTTCTTAAGTTGGCATTGTGCATTTTGTAATCAATCCCGATGCAATTTCTGTTTCATGGTCAATGTGAAAATCCAAAGGATAAAGTAAACCTACACCGGTGCATCGGCATCTAATACTGGTCTCCCAGGAGCCTCTTATGGCACAAACTCTTAGAAGATTTACTCTTCTTCTACTTAAGTTGGATTGGTGCCTTTTGTATTCAACCCCGATGCAAGTTCTGTGTTTTCATGGACAATGTGAAGGACCAAGGGATAAAGTAAATTTCCACTGGTACATTGGAATCTAATACTGGTCTCCCAGCAGGATATCAAAGAACAAACCCTTAGAAGATTCACTCTTCTTGTACTTAAGTCGACATTGTGCCTTTTGTATTCAATCCCGATGCAATTTCTGTGTTTCATGGTCAATTGGAAGTTCCAAGGGATACAGTAAACCTGCACTGGTGCATCGGAATCTAACACTGGTCTGCCAGGAGCCGCTCAAATCACAAACCCTTAGAAGATTCACTCTTCTTGTACTTAAGCCGGCATTGTGTATTTTGTGTTCAATCCCGATGCAATTTCTGTGTTTCATGGTCAATTGGAAGTTCCAAGGGATACAGTAAACCTGCACTGGTGAATCGGAATCTAATACTGGTCACCCAGGGGCCCCTCAAAACACAAACTCTTAGAAGATTCACTCTTCTTGTACATATGTCGGCATTGTTCATATTGTATTCAATCCCGATTCAATTTCTGTGTTTAATGGTCAATGTGAAGGTCCAAAGGATACAGTAAACCTGCACTGGTGCATCGGATTCTATCAGTGGCTCCCAGGAGCCGCTCAATGCACAAACTCTCAGAAGATTCACTCTTCTTGTACTTATGTCGGCATTGTGCCTTTTGTATTCAATCCCGATGTAATTTCTGTGTTTCATGGTCAATGTGAAGATCCAAAGGATACAGTGAACCTGCACTGGTGCATCGGAATCTAACACTGGTATGCCAGGAGCCGCTCAGAGCACAAACCCCTAGAAGAATCTCTCATCTTGTACTTAAGTGGCATTGTGTATTTTGTATTCAATCCCGATGCAATTTCTGTTTTTCATGGTCAATGTGAAGGTACAAGGGCTACAGTAAACCAGCACTGGTGCATCAGAATCTAATACTGCTCTCCCAGGAACCGCTCAAAGCACAAACTCTTAGAAGATTCACTCTTCTTGCATTTAAGTCGGCATTGTGCCCTTTGTATTCAATCCCAATGGAATTTCTGTGTTTCATGGTCAATGTGAAGATCCAAGGGTTACAGTGAACCAGCACTGGTGCATCGGAATCTAATACTGGTCTCCCAGGAGCCGCTCAAAGCACAAAACCTTAGAAGATTCACTCTTCTTGTACTTAAAATTGAATTTTTTTGTTTTCAATTTCGATGCAATTTCTGTGTTTCATGGTCAATAAGAAGGCCAAAGGGATACAGTAAACCGGCACTGGTGCATCAGAATCAAATACTGGTCTCCCAGGAGCCGCTCAAACAACTATTCTTATAATATTTACTCTACTTGTACTTATGTCGGCATTGTGCCACTTGTATTGAATCCCGATGCAATTTGTGTGTTTCATGGTCCATGTGAAGGCCCAAGGGGTACCATAAACCTGCACTGGTGCATCTGAATCTACTACTGGTCTCCCAGGAGCCGCTCAAAGAACAAAATCTCAGAAGATTCACTCTTCTTTTCCTGAAGTCGGCATTGTGCCATTTGTAGTCAATCCCGATGCAATTCCTGAGTTTCATTGTCAATGTGAAGGCCCAACGGTAACAGTAAACTTGCACTGGTTCATCGGAATCTAGTACTGGTATCCCAAGAGCCGCTCAAAGCAGAAACCCATAGAAGATTCACTCTTCTTCCACTTAAGTCGGCATTGTGCATTTGGTAATGAATCCTGATGCAATTTCTGCGTTTCATGGTCAATGTGAAGGTCCAAGGGATACAGTAAACCTCAACTAGTGCATCGGAATGTAACACTGGTCACCCAGGAGCCGCTCAAAATACAAACTCTTAGAAGAATCAATCTTCTTGTACTTACGTCGGCATTGTGCGTTTTGTATTTAATCTCGACGCAATTTCTGTGTTTCATGGTCAATGTGAAGGTCCATAGGATACAGTAAACCAGCACTGGTGCATTGGAATCTAATACTGGTCTTGCAGGAGCCGCTCAAACACTAAATCTTATATTATTCACTCTACTTGTACCTAAGTCGGCATTGTGCTTTTGTATTCAATCCCGATGCAATTTGTGTGTTTCATGGTCCATGTGAAGGTCCGAGGGATACAGAAACCTGCACTGGTGTATCGGAATCTTATACTGGTCTCCCAGGAGCCGCACAAAGCACAAAGTCTTAGAAGATTCACTCTTCCTGTATATAGGCTGGCATTGTGCCTTATGTGTACAATCCCGATGCAATTTCTGTGTTTCATGGTCAATTCAAGGAACAAGCGATACAGTAAACCAGCACTGGTGCATTGGAATCTAATACTGGTCTTCCAGGAGCCGCTCAAAATACAAACTCTTAGCAGATTCACTCTTCTTGTACTTAAGTCGCCATTGTGCGTTTTGTAATCAATCCCGATGGAATTTCTGTGTTTCATGGTCAATGTGAAGATCCAAGGGTTACAGTAAACCTGCACTGTTGCATCGGAATCTAATACTGTTCTCCCAGGAGCCGCTCAAAGCACAATCAGTTACAAGATTCACTCTTCTTGTACTTAAGTAGTCTTGTTGTATTTTGTATTCAATGCTGATGCAATTTCTCTGTTTCATGGTCAATGGGAAAGGCCAACGGATAAAGTAAACCTGCACTGGTGCTTCGCAATCTAATACTTGTCTCCCAGGAGCCGCTCAAACATAAACTTTTGGTCGATACACTTTTCTTGTACTTAAGTCGGCATTGTTCATTTTGTAATGAATCCCGATGCAATTTATGTGTTTCGTGGTCAATGTGAAGGTCCAAGGGATACAGTAAACCTGCACTGGTCCATCGGAATCTAATACTTGTCTCCCAGGAGCCGCTCAAAGCACAAACTCCCAGTAGATACACTCTTCTTGTACTTAAGTAGGCAATGTGCTAATTGTATTCTATCCCGCTGCAATTTCTGTGTTTCATGGACTATGTGAAGGTCCACGGGATACGGTAAACCTGCACTGGTGCATCGGAATCTAACACTGGTCTCCCAGGAACCGCTGAAACAGCAAATCTTATAATCCTCACTCTACTTATACTTAAGTCGGCATTCTGCCTTTTATATTCAATGTTGATGCAATTTCTGTTTTTCATGGAGAACGTGAAGGTCGAAGGAATACAGTACCCCTGCACTATTACATCGGAATCTAATACTGGTCTCCCAGGAGCCGCTAAAATCACAAACTCTTAGAAGATTCATTCTTCTTCTACTTAAGTCGGCATTGTGCATTTTGTAATCAATGCCGATGCAATTTCTGTGTTTCGTGGTCAATGTAAAAATCCAAATGATAAAGTCTACGTACACTGGTGCATCGGAATCTAATACTGGTCTCCCAGGAGCCTCTCAAAGCACAAACTCTTAGAAGATTCGCTCTTCTTGTACTTAAGTAGGATTTGTGACTTTTGTATTCAATCCCAATGCAATATCTGTGTTTCATGGCCAAAGTGAAGGACCAAGAAATAAAGTAAACCGGCACTGGTGCATCGGAATCACACACTGGTCTCCCAGGAGCCGCTCAAAGCACAAACCCTTAGACGATTCACTCTTCTTGTACTTAAGTCATTATTGTGCCTTTTGTATTCAATCACGATGCAATTTCTGTGTTTCATGGTCACTGTGAAGGTCCAAGGGATACAGTACACCAGCGCTGGTTCATCGGAATGTAATAGTGGTCTCCCAGGAGCCGCTCAAACACTAACTCTTATAATATTCACTCTACTCGTACTTAAGTCGGAATTGCGCTTCTTGGATTCAATCCCGATGCAATTTGTGTGTTTCATGGTCCATGTGAAGGACCAAGGGATAAAGTAAAACTGCACTAGTGCATCGGAATGTAATACTGGTCAATGTGAAGGTCAAAAGGATACAGTGAATCTGCACTGGTGCATCGGAATCTAATAATGGTCTCCCAGGAGCCGCTCAAAGCACAAATCCTTAGAAGATTCTCTCATCTTCTACTTAAGTAGCATTGTGCCTTTTGTACTCAATCCCGATGCTATTTCTGTTTTTCATGGTCAATGTGAAGGTCCGAGGGGTACAGTAAACCTGCACTGGTACATCGGAATCTAATACTGCTCTCCCAGGAGCCAGTCTAAGCAAAAAATCTTAGAACAATGACTCTTCTTGCACTTAAGTCGGCATTGTGCCTTTTGTATTCAATCCCAATGCAATTTCTGTGTTTCATGGTCAATGTGAAGGTCCAAGGGATACAGTAAACCAGCACTGGTGCAACGGAATGTAACAGTGGCCTTCCAGGAGCCGCTCAATGCACAAACTCTTAGAAGATTCACTCTTCCTGTACTTAAGTCGACATTGTGAATTTTGTATTCAATCCAGATGCCATTTCTGTGTTTCATGATCAACGTGAAGGTCCAAGGGATACATTAAACCTGCACTGGTGCATCGGAATCTGATACAGGTCTGCCAGGAGTAGCTCAAAGCACAACCTCTTGGAAGATTGACTCCTCTTTTACATAAGTCGGCATTGTGCTTTTTGTATACAATCCCGATGCAATTTCTGTGTTTCATGGAGAATAGGAAGGTCGACGGGATACAGTAAACCGTCACTATTGCATCGGAATCTAATACTGGTCTCCCAGGAGCCAATGAAAGCACAAATTCTAAGAAAATTCACTCTTCTTGTACTTAAGTAGGCTTTGTGCCTTTTGTATTCAATCCCGAAGCAATTTCTGTGTTTCATGGTCTATGTGAAGGACCAAGGGATAAAGTAAAACTGCACTGGTGTATCGGAATCTAATAGTGGTCTCCCAGTAGCCGCTCAAAGAACACACTCTTACAAGATTCACTCCTCTTGTACTTAAGTCGTCATTGTGCATTTTGTATTCATTCCGATGCAATTTCTGTGTTTCATGGTCAATGTGAAGGTCAAAAGGATACAATGAACCTGCACTGGTGCATCGGAAACTAATTTTGGTCTCCCAGGAGCCGCTCAAAGCACAAACCCTTAGAAGATTCTCTCAACTTGTACTTAAGTGGCATTGTGACTTTTGTATTCAATCCCGATGCAATTTCTGTTTTTCATGGTCAATGTGAAGGTCCGAGGGATACAGTAAACCTGCACTGGTGCATCGGAATCTAATACTGCTCTCCCAGGAGCCGCTCAAAGCACAAACCCTTAGACGATTCACTCTTCTTGTACTTAAGTCATTATTGTGCCTTTTGTATTCAATCACGATGCAATTTCTGTGTTTCATGGTCACTGTGAAGGTCCAAGGGATACAGTAAACCAGCGCTGGTGCATCGGAATCTAATAGTGGTCTCCCAGGAGCCGCTCAAACACTATCTCTTATAATATTCACTCTACTCGTACTTAAGTCGGCATTGCGCTTCTTGGATTCAATCCCGATGCAATTTGTGTGTTTCATGGTCCATGTGAAGGACCAAGGGATAAAGTAAAACTGCACTAGTGCATCGGAATGTAATACTGGACAATGTGAAGGTCAAAAGGATACAGTGAATCTGCACTGGTGCATCGGAATCTAATAATAGTATCCCAGGAGCCGCTCAAAGCACAAATCCTTAGAAGATTCTCTCATCTTGTACTTAAGTAGCATTGTGCCTTTTGTACTCAATCCCTATGCAATTTCTGTTTTTCATGGTCAATGTGAAGATCCAAGGGTTAAAGTAAACCTGAACTGGTGCATCGGAATCCAACACTGGTCTCCAAGGCGCAGCTGAAAACAGAAACCCTTAGACGATTCACTCTTCTTGTACTTATGTCATCATTGAGCATTTTCTATTCAATCACGATGCAATTTCTGTGTTTAATGTTCAATTTGAATGTCCAAGGATTGCAGTAAAACTGCACTGGTGCATCGGAATCTAATACTGGTCTCCCGGGAGCCGCTCAAAGCACAAACTCTTAGAAGATTCACTCTTCCTGTACTTAAGTCGACATTGTGAATTTTGTATTCAATCCAGATGCCATTTCTGTGTTTCATGATCAACGTGAAGGTCCAAGGGATACATTAAACCTGCACTGGTGCATCGGAATCTGATACAGGTCTGCCAGGAGTAGCTCAAAGCACAAACTCTTGGAAGATTGACTCCTCTTTTACATAAGTCGGCATTGTGCTTTTTGTATTCAATCCCGATGCAATTTCTGTGTTTCATGGAGAATAGGAAGGTCGACGGGATACAGTAAACCGTCACTATTGCATCGGAATCTAATACTGGTCTCCCAGGACCCAATGAAAGCACAAATTCTAAGAAAATTCACTCTTCTTGTAGTTAAGTAGGCTTTGTGCCTTTTGTATTCAATCCCGAAGCAATTTCTGTGTTTCATGGTCAATGTGAAGGACCAAGGGATAAAGTAAAACTGCACTGGTGTATCGGAATCTAATAGTGGTCTCCCACTAGCCGCTCAAAGCACAAACTCTTACAAGATTCACTCCTCTTGTACTTAAGTCGTCATTGTGCATTTTGTATTCATTCCGATGCAATTTCTGTGTTTCATGGTCAATGTGAAGGTCAAAAGGATACAATGAACCTGCACTGGTGCATCGGAAACTAATACTGGTCTCCCAGGAGCCGCTCAAAGCACAGACCCTTAGAAGATTCTCTCAACTTGTACTTAAGTGGCATTGTGACTTTTGTATTCAATCCCGATGCAATTTCTGTTTTTCATGGTCAATGTGAAGGTCCGAGGGATACAGTAACCCTGCACTGGTGCATCGGAATCTAATACTGCTCTCCCAGGAGCCGTTCAAAGCACAAACTCTAAGAAGAATGACTCTTGTTGTGCTTAAGTCGGCATTGTGCCTTTTGTATTCAATCCCAATGCAATTTCTGTGTTTCATGGTCAATGTGAAGATCCACGGTTTACAGTAAATCTGCACTGGTGCATCAAAATCTATCACTGGTCACCAAGGAGCCGCTCAAAGCTGAAACTCTTAAACGATTCACTCTTCTTGTACTTATGTCATCATTGAGCCTTATCTATTCAATCACGATGCAATTTCTGTGTTTCATGGTCAATGTGAAAGTCCAAGGGATACAGTAAACCAGCACTGGTGCATCAGAATCTAATACTGGTCTCCCAGGAGCAGCTCAAACACTGACTCTTATAATGTTCACTCTACTCGTACTTAAGTCTGCATTGTGCATTTTGCATTCAATCCCGATTAAATTTGTGTGTTTCATGGTCCATGTGAAGGTCCCAGGGATACAGTAAACCTGCACTGGTGCATCGGAATCTAATACTGGACTCCCAGGAGCCGCACAAAACATAAACTTTTAGAAGATTCACTCTTCTTTTACTTAAGTAGGTTTTGTGCCTTTTGTATTCAATCCCAATGCAACTTCTGTGTTTCATGATCAATGTGAAGGTACAAGGGATACAGTAAACCTGCACTGGTCCATCGGAATCTAATACTGGTCTCCCATGAGCCACTCAACACACAAACCCTTAGAAGATTCACTCTTCCTGTACTTACGCGGGCATTGTGCATTTTGTATTCAATCCCGATGAAATTTCTGCGTTTCATGGTCAATGTGAAAGTCCAAGGGATACAGTAAACCGGCACTGGTGCATCGGAATCTTATACTGGTCTCCCGGGAGCCGCTGAAAGCACAATCTCTTAGAAGATTCGCTCTTCTTGTACTTAAGTAGGCTTTGTGCCTTTTGTATTCAATCCCGATGCAATTTCTGTGTTTCATGGTCAATGTGGAGAACCAAGGGATGAAGAAAAACTGCACTGGCGCATCGGAATCTAATAGTGGTCTCCTGGGAGACGCTCAAAACACAAACTCTTAGAAGATTCACTCTTCTTGTACTTAAGTCGAAATTGTGTCTTTTGCATTCTATCCCGATGCGATTTCTGTGTTTCATGATCAACGTGAAGGTCCAAGGGATACATTAAACCTGCACTGGTGCATCGGAATCTAATACTGGTCTGCCAGGAGCAGCTCATAGCACAAACTCTTGGAAGATTGACTCCTCTTTTACTTAAGTCGGCATTGTGCATTTTGTATTCATCCCGATGCAATTTCTGTGTTCCATGGTGAATGTGAAGGTCAAAAGGATACAATGAACCTGCACTGGTGCATCGGAATCTAATACTGGTCCCCCAGGAGCCGCTCAAAGCACAAACCCTTAGAAGATTCTCACATCTTGTACTTAAGTGGCATTGTGACTTTTGTATTCAATCCCGATGCAATTTCTGTTTTACATGGTCAATGTGAAGGTCCGAGGGATACAGAAAACCTGCACTGGTGCATCGGAATATAATATTGCTCTCCCAGGAGCCGCTCAAAGCACAAACTCTTAGAAGAATGACTCTCCTTGTACTTAAGTCGGCATTGTGCCTTTTATATTCAATCCCAATGCAATTTCTGTGTTTCATGCTCAATGTGAAGGTCCAAGGGATACAGTAAACCAGCACTGGTGCAACGGAATCTAACAGTGGTCTTCCAGGAGGCGGTCAAACACAAACTCTTAGAACATTCACTCTTCTTGTACTTAAGTCGGCATTGTTTGTTTTGTATTCAATCCCAATGGAATATCTGTGTTTCATAATCAATGTGAAAATGCAAGGGTTACAGTGAACCTGCACTGGTGCATCGGAATCTAATACTGGTCTCCCAGGAGCCGCTCAAATCACAAAACCTTAGAAGATCCACTCTTCTTGTACTTAAGTCGGCATTGTGCGTTTTGTATTCAATCCCGATGGAATTTCTGCGTTTCATGGTCAATGTGAAGATCCAAGGGTTACAGTAAACCTGCACTGGTGCATCGGAATCCAATACTGGTCTCCCAGGAGCTGCTCAAACAGCAACTCTTATAATATTTACTCTACTTGTACTTAAGCCGGTATTGTGCCTCTTGTATTCAATCCCGATGCAATTTCTGTGTTTCATGGTCCATGTGAAGATGCAAGGGATACAATAAACCTACACTGGTGCATCGGAAGCTAATACTGGTCTCCCAGGACCCGCTCAAAACACAAAATCTTAGAAGATTGACTCTTATTTTCCTTATGTCGGCATTGTGCCTTTTGTGTTGAATCCCGATGGAATTTCTGTGTTTCATGGTCAATGAGAAGATCCAAGGGCTACAGTAAACCTACACTGGTGAATCGGAATCGAATACTGGTCTCGCAGGAGCCTCTCAAAGCACAAACTCTTAGAAGATAGACTTTTCTTGTACTTAAGTAGGATCTGTGCGTTTTGTGTTAATCCCGATGCAATTTCTGTGTTTCATGGTCAATGTGAAGGTCCAAGGGATAAATTAAACCTGCACTGGTGCATCGGAATCTAACACTGGTCTCCAAGGAGCCGCTCAAAACAGAAACCCTTAGACGATTCACACTTCTTGTACTTATGTCATCATTGGGCATTTTTCTATTGATTCACGATGCAATTTCTGTGTTTCATGGTCAATGTGAAGGTCCAAGGGTTACAGTAAACCATCACTGGTGCATCAGATTCTAAAACTGGTCTCCCAGGAGCCGCTCAGACACTAACTCTTATAATATTCACTCTACTCCTACCTAAGTCGACATTGTGCTTTTTGTATTCAATCCCGATTCAATTTGTGTTTCATGGTTCATGTGATGGTCCAAGGAATACAGTAAACCTGCACTGGTGCATCGGAATCTAATACTTGTCTCCCAGGAGCCGCTCAAAGCAGAAAATCTTAGAAGATTGACTTTTACTTTCCTTAAGTCGGCATTGTGCTTTTTGTATTCAGTCACGATGCAATTTCTGTGTTTCATGGTCAATGTCAAGGTCCAAGGGATACAGTTAACCAGCACTGGTGCATCTGAATCTAATACTGGTCTCCCAGGAGCCGCTTAAACACTAACTCTTATAATATTCACTCTACTCGTACTTAAGTCGGCATTGTGCTTTTTATATTCAATCCCGATTCAATTTGTGTGTTTCATGGTCCATGTGAAGGTCCAAGGAATACAGTAAACCTGCACTGGTGCATCGTAATCTAATACTGGTCTCCCAGGAGCCGCTCAAAGCGGAAACTCTTGGAAGATTCACTCTTCTTGTACTTACGTCATCATTGAGCCTTTTCTATTCAATCACGATGCAATTTCTGTGTTTCATGTTCAATGTGAAGGTCCAAGGATTACATTTAACCTGCGCTGGTGCATCGGAATCTAATACTTGTCTCCCGGGAGCCGCTCAAAACACAAAATCTAATAAGATTCACTCTTCTTGTAATTAAGTCGACATTGTGACTTTTGTATTCAATCCCGATGCGATTTCTGTGTTTGATGATCAATGTGAAGGTCCATGGGATACTGTAAATCTGCACTGGTGCATCGGAATGTAATACTGGTCTGCCAGGAGCAGCTCAAAACACAAACTCTTGGAAGATTGACTCCTCTTTTATTTAAGTCGGCATTGTGATTGTTGTATTCATACCCGATGCAATTTCTGTGATTCATGGAAAATAGGAAGGTCCAAGGAATACAGTAAACCTGCACTGGTGCATCTGAATCTAATACTGGTCCCCCAGGAGCCGCTCAAAGCACAAATTCCTAGAAGATTCACTCTCCTTATACTTAAGTAGGCTTTGTGACTTTTGTATTCAATCCCGAAGAAATTTCTGTGTTTCATGGTCAATGTGAAAGACCAAGGGATAAAGTAAAACTGCACTGGTGCATCGGAATTTAATACTGGTATCTTAGGAGCCACTCAAAGCACAAACACTTACAAGATTCACTCTTCTTGTACTTAAATCGGCATTGTGCATTTTGTAATCAACCCGATGCAATTTCTGTGTTTCATGGTGAATGTGAAGGACCAAGGGATAATGTAAACCTACACTGGTGCATCGGAATCTAATAATGGTCTCCCGGGTGCTGCTCAAAGCACAAATTCTCAAAAGATTTACTCTTCTCGTGCTTACGTCAGCATTGTGCCTTTTGTATTGAATTCCAATGCAATCTATGTGCTTCATGGTCTATGTGAAGTTCCAAGGGATACAGTAAACCTGCACTGGTGCATCTGAATCTAATACTGGTCCCCCAGGAGCCGCTCAAAGCACAAATTCTTAGAAGATTCACTCTCCTTATACTTAAGTAGGCTTTGTGACTTTTGTATTCAATCCCGATGCAATTTGTGTGTTTCATGGTCCATGTGAAGGTCCAAGGGATACAGTAAACCTGCACTGGTGCATCGGAATCTAACACTGGAGTCCCAGGAGCCGCTCAAAGCACAAATTCATAGTAGATTAACTCTTGTTTTACTTAAGTCGGCATTGTGCCTTTTGTATTCAATCCCAATGTAATTTCTGTGTTTCATTGTCAATGTGAAGATCAAAGGGAAACAGTACACCAGCACTGGTGCAACGGAATCTAAAAGTGGTCTCCCAGGAGCAGCTCAAAGCACAAAATCTTAGTAGATTCAGTCTTCTTGTACTTAAGTCGGCATTGTGCTTTTGTATTCAATCCCGATGCAATATCTGTGTTTCTTGGATTATGTGAAGGTCCGAGGGATACAGAAAACTGGCACAGGTGAATCGGAATCTAATACTGATCTCCCAGAAGCCACTTAAAGCCCAAACTCCTAGAAGATTCACCCTTCTTGTAGTTAAGTCGGCTCAAACGCTAAGTCTTATATTATTTACTCTACATGTACTTAAGTCGGCATTGTGCATTTTGTATTCAATCCCGATGCAATTTCTGTGTTTCATGGTCAATTTGAATGTCCAAGAGATAATGTAAACCTGCACTGGTGCATCGGAATCTAACACTGGTCTCCCAGGAGCCGCTCAAAGCTTAAACTCTTAGAAGATTCACTCTTCTTGTGCTTATGTCGGCATTGTGCCTTTTGTATTCAATCCCGATGCAGTTTCTGTGTTTCATGGTCAATGTGTAGGTCCAAGAGATACAGTAAATCTGCACTGGTGCATGGGAATATAATACTGATCTCAGAGGAGCCGCTCAAACTCTAACTCTTATTATATTCACTCTACTTGTACTTAAGTAGGCATTGTACATTTTGTATTCAATCCCGATGCAATTTCTGTGTTTCATGGTCAATTTGTAGGACCAAGGGATAAAGTAAACCTGCATCGGAATCTAATACTGGTCTCACAGGAGCCGCTCAAGGAACAAACTCTTAGAAGATTCACTCTTCTTGTACTTAAGTCTTCATTGTGCCTCTTGTATTCAATCCCGATGCAATTTCGGTGCTTCATGGTCTATGCGAAGGTCCATGGCATACAGTAAACCTGCACTGGTGCATCGGAATCTAACACTGGTCTCCCAGGAGCCGCTCAAATCACAAACTATAAAAAGATAGACTCTTCTTGTACTAAAGTCGGCATTGTGGCTTTTGTATTCAATCCTGAAGCAATTTCAATGTTTCATGGTGAATGTGATTGTCCAAAGGATACAGTGAACCTGCACTGGTGCATCGGAATCTAATACTGGTCCCCAGGAGCTGCTCAAAGTGCAAACACTTAGAATTTCACTCTGCTAATACTTAAGTCGGCATTGTGCCTTTTGTATTCAATCACGATGCAATTTCTGTGTTTCATGGTCTATCTGAAGGTCCAAGGGATACAGTAAACGTGCACTGGTGCTTCGGAATTTAATACTGGTCTCCCAGGAGCCGCTCAAAACACAAACTCTTAGAAGATTCACTCATCTTGTACTTAAGTCGACATTGTGACTTTTGTATTCAATCTCGATGCGATTTCTGTGTTTCATGATCAATGTGAAGATCCAAGGGATACAGTAAACCTGCACTGGTGCATCGGAATCCAATACTGGTCTCCCAGGAGCCGCTCAAAGCACAAAGTCTTAGAAGATTCACTCTTCCTGTACATAAGCTTGCATTGTACCTCATGTGTACAATCCCGATGCAATTTCTGTATTTCATGATGGATTACAGGTCCAAGCGATACAGAAAACAAGCACTGGTGCATTGGTATCTAATACTGGTCTTTCAGGTGCCGCTCAAACACGCACTCTTATATTATTCACACTACTTGTACTTAAGTCGGCATTGTGCCTTTTGTAAACAATCACGATGCAATTTGTGTGGTTCTTGGTCCATATGAAGGTCCAAGGGAAACAGTAAACCTGCACTGGTGCACCGGAATCTAATACCGGTATCCCAGGATCCGCTCAAAGCACAATATCTTAGAAGATTCACTCTCCTTGTACTTAAAATTGATCATTTTGTTTTCAATTTCGATGAAATTTCTGTGTTTCATGGTCAATGTGAAGGTCCAAGGGATAATGTAAACCTGCACTGGTGCATCAGAATCCAAAACTGGTCTCCCAGGAGCCGCTCAAAGCACAAAATCCTAGTAGATTCACTCTTCTTGTACTTAAGTCGGCATTGTACTTTTTGTATTCAATCCCGATGCAATTTCTGTGTTTCATGGACTTTGTGTAGGTCCGAGGGATACAGAAAACCTGCACTGGAGCATCGGAATCTGATACTGGTCTCCCAGGAGCCGTTAAAAGCACAAAATCTTAGTAGATTCACTTTTCTTTTACTTAAGTCGACATTGTGCCTTTTGTATTCAATCCCAATGCAATTTCTGTGTTTCACTGTCAATGTGAAGGTCCAAGGGATACAGCAAACCTGCAATGGTGCATCGGAGTCTAATACAGGTATCCCAGGATCCACTCAAAGCACAAACTCTTAGAAGATTCACTCATGTTGTACTTAAGTCGGCATTGTGCATTTTGTAATCAACCCAATGCTATTTCTGTGTTTCATGGTCAATGTGAAGGACCAAGGGATAAAGTAAACCTGCACTGGTGCATCGGAATCTAATACTGGTCTCCCAGGAGCCCCTCAAAACACAAAATCTTAGAAGATTCACTCTTCTTTTCCTGAAGTCGGCATTGTGCCCTTTGTATTCAATCCCAATGCAATTTCTGTGTTTCAAGGTCAATGTCATGCCCCAAAGGATACAGTAAACCTGCACTGATGCTTCGGAATCTAACACTGGTCTCCCAGGAGACGCTCAAATCACAAAACATTAGAAGATCCACTCTTCCTGTACTTATGTCGGCAATGTGCCTTTTGCATTCAATCCCGAAGCAATTTCTATAATTCGTGGTCAATGTCAAGGTCCAATGGATACAGTGAACCGGCACTGGTGAATCATGATCTAATACTGGTCCCCATGAGCCGCTCAATGTGCAAACACTTAGAAGATTCACTCTTCTAGTACTTCAGTCGGCATTGTGCCTTTTGTATTCAATCCCGATGCAATTTGTGTGTTTCATGGTCCATATGAAGGTCCAAAGGAAACAGTAAACCTGCACTGGTGCATCGGAATCTAATACTGGTCTCCCAGGAGCCGCTCAAACACAAAGTCTTAGAAGATTCACTCTTCCTCTACATAAGCTGGCATTGCGCCTTATGTGTACAATCCCGATGCAATTTCTGTGTTTCATGGTCAATTGAAGGTCCAAGTGATACATTGAACCAGCACTAGTGCATTGGAATCTAATACTGGTCTTCCAGGAGCCGCTCAAAGCACTAACTCTTAGCAGATTCACTCTTCTTGTACTTAAGTCGGCATTGTGCGTTCTGTATTCAATCCCGACGGAATTTCTGTGTTTCATGGTCAATGTGAAGATCCAAGGGTTACAGTAAACCTGCACCGGTGCATCGGAATCTAATACTGGTCTCCCAGGAGCCGCTCAAAGCAAAAACATTAAAAGATCACTATTCTTGTACTTAAGTCGCCATTGTGCATTTTGTAATCAATCCCGATTCAAACTCTGTGTCTCATGGTCAATGTGGAAATTCAGGGGTAAAGGAATACAACACTGGTGCATCGGAATCTGATACTGGTCTCCCAGGAGCCTCCCAAATCACAAATGCTTAGAACATTCACTCTTCCTGTACTTAAGTAGGCTTTGTGCCTTTTCTATTCAATCCCGATGCAATTTGTGTGTTTCATGGTCCATATGAAGGTCCAAGGGAAACAGTAAACCTGCACTGGTGCATCGGAATCTAATACTGGTCTCCCAGGAACTGCTGAAAGCACAAAACGTTAGAAGATTCACTCTACTTGTACTTGAAATTGGTCATTTTGTTTTCAATTTCATTGCAATTTTTGTGTTTCATTGTCAATGTGAAGGTCCAAGGGATACAGCAAACCAGCACTGGTGCAACGGAATCTAAAAGTGGCCTCCCAGGAGCCGCTTAAAGCATAAACTCTTAGAAAATTCACTCTTCTTCTTTTTAAGTCAGCATTGTGCCTTTTGTATTCAATCCCGATGCGATTTCTGTGTTTCATGATCAATGCGAAGGTCCAAGGGACTCAGTAAACCTGCACTGGTGCATCGGAATCTAATACTGGTCCTCCAGGAGCCGCTCAAACACTAACTCTTATATTATTCACTCTACTTGTACTTAAGTCGACATTGTGCTTTAGTTTTCAATCCCGCTACAATATGTGTGTTTCATGGTCCATGTGAAGGACCAAGGGATAAAGTAAACCTGCTCTGGTGCATCGGAATCTAATACTGGTCTCCCAGGAGCCGCTCAAAGCAAAAACTCTTAGAAGATTCACTCTTCTTGTACTCAAGTCGGCATTGTGCGTTTTTTATTCAATCCCGATGGAGTTTCTGTGGTTCATGGTCCATGTGACTGTCCAAGGGATACACTAAACCTGCACTGCTGCATCGGAGTCTTATACTGGTCTCCCAGATTCGCTCAAAGCACTAAATCTTAGTAGATTCACTCTTCTTGCACTTAAGTCGGCATTGTGATTTTTGTATTCAATACCGATGCAATTTTGGTGTTTCATGGGCTATGTGAAGGTCCGTGGGGTACAGAAACCTGCGCTGGTGCATCGGAATCTAATACTGGTCTCCCAGGAGCCGGTCAAAGCACAAAATCTTAGAAGATTCACACTTCGTTTCCTTAAGTCGGCATTGTGCTTTTAGTATTCAATCCCGATGCATTTTCTTTGTTTGATGGCCAATGTGTAGGCCCAAGAGATACAGTAAATCTGCACTGGTGCATGGGAATATAATACTGGTCTCCCAGGAGCCGCTCAAACTCTAACTCTTATAATATTCGCTCTACTTGTACTTATGTCGGCATTGTACTTTTTGTATTCAATCCCGATGCAATTTTTGTGTTTCATGGTCAATGTGGACGACCAAGGGATAAAGTAAACCTGCATCGGAATCTAATACTGGTGTCCCAGGAGCCGCTCAAATCAATACTATTAGAAGATCCACTCTTCATGTACTTAAGTCGGCATTGTGCCTTTTGTATTCAATCCCGATGCATTTTCTGTGTTTCATGGTCTATGTGAAGGTCCATGGGATACAGTGAACCTGCACTGTTGAATCGGAGTCTAGCACTGGTCTCCCAGGAGCCGCTCAAATCATAAACTCTTAGAAGATTCACTCTTCGAGTACTTAAGTCGGCATTCTGTCTTTTGTATTCAATCCTGACGCAATTTCTGTGTTTCAAGGTGTATGTGAAGGTCCAAGGATACAGTAAACGTGCACTGGTGCTTCGGAATTTAATACCGGTCTCCCAGGAGCCGCTCAAAGCACAAAGTCTTAGAAGATTCACTCTTCCTGTACTTAAGTCGGCATTGTGCCTTTTGTTTTCAATCCCAATGAAATTTCTGTGCTTCATGTTCAATGTGAAGATCCAAGGGATACAGCAAACCTGCACTGGTGCATCGGAATCTAATACTGGTCACCCAGGAGCCGCTGAAAGCACAAAGTCTTAGTAGATTCACTCTTCCTGTACATAAGCTGGCATTGTAAATTATGTGTACAATCCCGATGCGATTTCTGTGTTTCATGATCAATTGCAGGTCGAAGCGATACAGTAAACCAGCTCTGGTGCAATGGAGTCTAATACTGGTCTTCCAGGAGCCCCTCAAACACTAACTCTTATATTATTCACTCTACTTGTATTTAAGACGGCATTGTGCCTTTTGTATTCAATCCCGATGCAATTTGTGTGCTCCATGGTCCATATGAAAGTCCAAGGGAAACAGTAAAATTGCACTGGTGCATCGGAATCTAATACTGGTCTCCCAGCAGCCGCTCAAAGCACAAAACCTTATAATATTCCCTCTTCTTGTACCTAAAATAGGTCATTTTGTTTTCAATTTCGATGCAATTTCTGTGTTTCATGGTCAATGTGAAGGTCCAAGGGATACAGTAAATCTGCACTGGTGCATCGGAATCTAATACTGGTCTCCCAGGAGCCGCACAAAGCACAAACTCTTAGAAGATCCACTCTGCTTTTACTTAAGTCGGCATTGTGCCTTCTGTATTCAATCCCAATGCAATTTCTGTGTTTCATGGTCAATGTGAAGGAACAAGGGATACAGTAAACCAGCACTGGTGCAACGGAAACGAAAAGTGGCCTCCCAGGAGCCGCTCAAAGCTCAAAGTCTTAGAAGATTCACTCTTCCTGTACATAAGCTGGCATTGTACCTTATGTGTACAATCCCGATGCGATTTCTGTGTTTCATGATCAATTGCAGGTCCAAGCGATACAGAAAAATCTGCACTGGTGCATCGGAATCTAATACTGGTCTCCCAGAAGCCACCTAAAGCACAACCTCTGAGAAGATTTACTCTTCTTGTAGTTAAGTCGGCTCAAACGCTAAGTCTTATAATATTTACTCTACTTGTACTTAAGTCGCCATTGTGCCTTTTGTATTCAATCCCGATGCAATTTCTGTGTTTCATGATCAATGTGAAGGTCCAAGGGATACAGTAAGCCTGCGCTGGTGCATCGGAATCTAATACTGGTCTCCTAGGAGCCACTCAAAGCACAAAGACTTAGAAGATTCACTCTTCCTGTACATTAGCTGGCATTGTGCCTTATGTGTACAATCCCGATGCAATTCTGTGTTTCATGAACAATTGAAGGTCCAAGCGATACAGTAAACCAGCACTGGTGCATTGGAATGTAATACTAGTCTTCCAGGAGCCGCTCAAACACTAACTCTTATATTATTCTCTCTACTTGTACTTAAGTCGGCATTGTGCCTTTTATATTCAATCCCGATGCAATTTGTGTCTTTCATGGTCCATGCGAAGGTCCAAGGGGTACTGTTAACCGGCACTGGTGCACCGGAATCTAATAATGGTCTCCCAGGAGCCGCTCAAAACACAAATCCTTAGAAGATTCACTCTTCCTGTACATAAGTTGGCATTGTGCCTTATGTGTACAATCCCGGTGCTATTTCTGTGTTTCATGCTCAATGTGAAGACGCAAGGGATACAGTCAACCTGCACTGGTGCATCGGAATCCAATACTGGTGTCCCAGGAGACACTCAAAGCACAAACTCTTACAAGAATCACTCTACTTGTACTTAAGACGGCATTGTGCCTTTTGCATTCAATCCCGATGCAATTTGTGTGTTCCATGGTCCATATGAAGGTCCAAGGTAAACAGTAAACATGCACTGGTGCATCGGAATCTGATACTGGTCTCCCACGAGCCGCTCAAAGCACAAAACCTTTGAAGTTTCACTCTTCTTGTACTTAAGTACGATTTGTGCGTTTTGTATTCAATCCCGATGCAATTTCTGTGTTTCATGGTCAATGTGAAGGACCAAGGGATAAAGTAAACCTGCACTGGTGCATCGGAATCTAATACTGGTCTCCCAAGAGCCGCTCAAAGCACAAACTCTTAGAAGATTCACTCTTCTGTGCTTAAGTCGGCATTGTGCCTTTTGTATTCAATCCCGATGCATTTTCTGTGTTTCATGGCCTATGTGAAGGTCCATGGGATACAGTGAACCTGCACTGTTGCATCAGAATCTAACACTGGTCTCCCAGCACTGGTGCATTGGAATCTATTACTGGTCTTCCAGAGGCCGCTCAAACACTAACTCTTATATTATTCACTCTACTTGTACTTAAGTCGGTATGGTACTTTTTGTATTCAATCCCGAAGCAATTTGTGTGTTTCATGGTCCATGTGAAGGTCCAAGGGATACAGTAGACCTGCACTGATGCATCGGAACCTAACACTGGTCTCCCAGGAACCGCTCGATTCACAAACTCTAAGAAGATCCACTCTTTTTGTACTTAAGTCGGCATTGTTCCTTTTGTATTCAATCCAGATGCAATTTCTGTGTTTCATGATCAATGTGAAGGTCCATGGGATACAGTAAACCTGCACTGGTGCATCGGAATGTAATACTGGTCTGCTAGGAGCCGCTCAAAGCACAAAGTCTAAGATGATTCACTATTCCTGTACATGAGCTGGCATTGTGCCTTATGTATACAATCCCGATGCAATTTCTGTGTTTCATGATCAATTGAAGATCCAAGCGATACAGTAAACCAGCACTGGTGCAACGGAATCCAATACTGGTATCCCAGGAGCCACTCAATGCACAAACTCTTATAAGATTCACTCTTCTTGTACTTAAGTCGGCATTGTGCATTTTGTAATCAACCCGATGGAATTTCTGTGTTTCATGGTTAATGTAAAGGACCAAGGGATAATGTAAACCTGCACTGGTGCATCGGAATCTAATACTGGTCTCCCAGGAGCCACTTAAAGAACAAACTCTTAGAAGATTCAGTCCTCTTGTAGTTAACACGGCTCAAGTCTTATAATATTTACTCTGCTTGTACTTAAGTCGGCATTGTGCATTTTGTATTCAAGCCCAATGCAATTTTTGTGTTTCATGGTCCATGTGATGGTCCAAGGGATACAGTAAACCTGCACTGGTGCATCGGAATCTAATACTGGTCTCCCAGGAGCCGCTCAAAGCACAAACACGTGGAAGATTCTCTCTTCTTTTACTTAAGTCGGCATTGTACTTTTTGTATTCAGTCCCGATGCAATTTTTGTGTTTCATGGTCCATGTGAATGACCAAGGGATACAATAAACCTGCACTGGTGCATCGGAAACTAATACTGGTCTCCCAGGAGCAGCTCAAAACACAACATGTCAGAAGATTCACTCTCCTTTCCTTAAGTCTGCATTGTTCATTCCCGATGCAATTTCTGTGTTTCAAGGTCAATGTGAAGGCCCAAAGGATACAGTAAACTGGCACTGGTGCTTCGGAATCTAATACTGGTATCCCAGGAGCCACTCAAGCACAAACTCTTAGAAGATTCACTCTTCTTGTACTTAAGTCGGCATTGTGCATTTTGTAATCAACCCGATGGAATTTCTGTGTTTCATGGTCAATGTGAAGGACCAAGGGATAAAGTAAACCTGCACTGGTGCATCGGAATCTAATACTGGTCTCCCAGAGCCGCTCAAAGCACAAAATCTTAGTAGATTCACTCTTCTTGTACTTAAGTCGGCATTGTGATTTTTGTGTTCAATCCCGATGTAATTTCTGTGTTTCATGGACTATGTGAAGGTCCGAGGGATACAGAAAACCTGCACAGGTGAATCGGAATCTAATACTGGTCTCCCAGAAGCCACTTAAGGAACAAACTCCTAGAAGATTCAGTCCTCTTGTAGTTAAGTCGGCTCAGACACTAAGTCTCATAATATTCACTCTAATTGCACTTGAGTCTGCACTGTGCATTTTGTATTCAATCCCGATGCAATTTCTGTGTTTCATGGCCAATGTGAATGTCCAAGGGATAATTGTAAACCTGCACTGGTGCATCGGAATCAAACACTGGTGTCCCAGGAGCCACCAAAGCTCAAACTCTTAGAAGATTCACTCTTCTTGTGCTTAAGTCGGCATTGTGCCTTTTGTATTCAATCCCGATTGCATTTCTGTGTTCCCTGGTCAATGTGTAGGTCCAAGAGATACAGTAAATCTGCACTGGTGCATCGGAATATAATACTGGTCTCCCAGGAGCCGCTCAAACACTAACTCTTATAATATTCACTCTACTTGTGCTTAAGTCGGCATTGTACTTTTTGTATTCAATCCCGATGCAATTTGTGTGTTTCATGGTCCATGTGAAGGTCCAAGGGATACAGTAAACCTGCACTGGTGCATCGGAATCTAATACTGGTCTTCCAGGAGCCGCTCAAAGCACAAACTCTTAGAAGATTCACTCTTCTTGTGCTTAAGTCGACATTGTGCATTTTGGAATTAATCCCGAAGCAATTTTTGAGTTTCATGGTCAATGTGTAGGTCCAAGAGGTACAGTAAATCCGCACTGGTGCATGGGGATATAATACTGGTCCCCCAGGAGCCGCTTAAACACTAACTCTTATAATATTCACTCTACTTGTACGTAAGTCGTCATTGTACCTTTTGTATTCAATCATGATGCAATTTATTTGTTTCATGGTCTATGTGAAGGTCCATGGGATTCAGTAAACCTGCACTGGTGCATCGGAATCTAACACTGGTTTTCCAAGAGACGCTCAAATCCCAAACTTTTAGAAGATCCACTCTTCTTGTACTTAAGTCGGCATTGTGCCTTTTGTATTCAATCCCGAAGCAATTTCTATGTTTCATGGTCAATGGTAAGGTCCAAAAGATACAGTGAACCTGCACTGGTGCATCTGAATCTAATACTGGTCTCCCAGGAGCCGCTCAAAGTGCAAACACTTAGAAGATTCACTCTTCTTGTACTTAAGTCGGCATTGTGCCCTCTTGTATTCAATCCCGATGCAATTTCTGTGTTTCATGGTCTACGTGAAGGTACATGGGATACAGTTAACGCGCACTGGTGCTTCGGAATTTAATACTAGTCTACCAGGAGCCGCTCAAAACACAAACTCTTAGAAGATTCACTCTCCTTGTACTTAAAATTGAGCATTTTGTTTTCAATTTCGATGCAATTTCTGTGTATTATGATAAATGTGAAGGTCCAAGGGATACAGTAAACCTGCACTGGAGCATCAGAATCTAATACTGGTATCCCAGGATCCACTCAAATCACAAACTTTTAGAAGATTCACTCTTCTTGTACTTAAGACGCCATTGTGATTTTTGTATTCAATCCCGATGCAATATCTGTGTTTCACGTACTATGTGAAGGTCCGAGGGATATAGAAAACATACACAGGTGAATCGGAATGTAATACTGGTTTCCCAGAAACCACTTAAATCACTACCTCATAGAAGATTCACTCTTCTTGTAGTGAAGTCGGCTCAAACGCTAAGTCATATAATATTTTCTCTACTTGTTATTAAGTCGGCATTGTGCATTTTGTATTTAATCCCGATGCAATTTCTGTGTTTCATGGTCAATGTGAATATCCAAGGGATAAAGTAAACCTGCACTGGTGCATCGGAATCTAATACTGGTCTCCCAGGAGCCGCTCAAAGCACAAACTCTCAGATGATTTACTCTTCTTGTACTTAAGTAGGATTTGTGCGTTTTGTATTCAATTCCGATGCAATTTCTGTGTTTCATCCTCAATGTGTAGGTCCAAGAGATACAATAAATCTGCACTGGCGCGTCAGAATATAATACTGGTCTCCCAGGAGCCGCTCAAACACTAGCTCTTATAATATTCACTCTACATGTACTTAAGTCGGCATTGTACTTCTTGTATTCAATCCCGATGCAATTTGTGTGTTTCATGGTCTATGTGAAGATGCAATTGATACAGTAAACCTGCACTGGTGCATCGGAATCAAATACTGGTCTCTCAGGAGCCTCTGAAAGCACAAACTCTCAGAAGATTTACTCTCCTTGTACTTAAGTAGGATTTGTGCGTTTTGTATCCAATCCCGATGAAATTTCTTTGTTTCATGGCCTATGTGAAGGTCCGAGGGATACAGAAAACCTACACTGGTGTATCGGAATCTAATACTGGTCTCCCAGGAGCCGGTCAAAGCACAGAATCTTAGAAGATTCACTCTTCTTTTCCTTAAGTCGGAATTGTGCCTTTTGTATTCAATCCCGCAGCAATTTCTATGTTTCATGGTCAATGTGAAGGTCCAAAAGATACAGTGAACCTGCACTGGTGCATCTGAATCTAATACTGGTCTCCCAGGAGCCGCTCAAAGTGCAAACACTTAGAAGATTCACTCTTCTTGTACTTAAGTCGGCAATGTGCCCTCTTGTATTCAATCCCGATGCAATTTCTGTGTTTCATGGTCTACGTGAAGGTCCATGGGATACAGTAAACGCGCAATGGTGCTTCGGAATTTAATACTGGTCTACCAGGAGCCGCTCAAAACACAAACTCTTAGAAGATTCACTTTCCTTGTACTTAAAATTGAGCATTTTGTTTTCAATTTCGATGCAATTTCTGTATTTTATGGTCGATGTGAAGGTCCAAGGGGTACAGTAAACCTGCACTGATGCATCGGAATGTAATACTGGTCTCCTAGGAGCCGCTCAAAGCACAAAGTCTAAGAAGATTCACTCTTCCTGTACATGAGCTGGCATTGTGCCTTATGTATACAATGCCGATGCAATTTCTGTGATTCATGATCAAATGAAGGTCCAAGCGATACAGTAAACCAGCACTGGTGCATTGTAATCTAATACTGGTCTCCCAGGAGCTGCTCAAACCACAAAACCTTAGAAGACTGACTCTTCTTGTACTTAAGTCGGCATTGTGCCTTTTGTATTCAGTCTTGATGCAATTTATGTGTTTCATGGTCTATGTGAAGGTCCAAGGGATACAGTAAACGCGCACCGGTACATCGGAATTTAATGCTGGTCACCCAGGAGCCGCTCAAAGCACAAACTCTTAGTAGATTCACGCTTCCTGTACTTAAGTCTTCATTGTGACTTTTGTTTTGAATCCCAATGGAATTTCAGTGTTTCATGTTCAATGTGAAGGTCCAAGGCTTACAGTAAAGATGCATTGGTGCACTAGAATCTAATACTGGTCTCCCAGGAGCCGCTCAAATCACAAACTTTTAAAAGATTCACTCTTCCTGTACTTAATTCGGCATTGTGCCTTTTGTTTTCAATTTCGATGCAATTTCTGTGTTTCATGGTCTGTGTGAAGGTCCAAGGAATTCAGTAAGCCTGCACTGGTGCATCAGAATCTAATACTGGTATCCCAGGAGCCACTCAAAGCACAAACTCTTAGAAGATTCACTCTTCTTGTACTTAATTTGGCATTCTGCATTTTGTCATCAACCCGATGAAATTTCTCTGTTTCATGGTCAATGTGAAGGACCAAGGGATACAGTAAACCAGCACTGGTGCAACGGAATCCAATACTGGTATCCCAGGAGCCACTCAAAGCACAAACTCTTACAAGATTCACTCTTCTTGTACTTAAGTCGGCTTTGTGCATTTTGTAATCAACCTGATGGAATTTCTGTGTTTCATGGTCAATGTGAAGGACCAAGGGATAAAGTAAACCTGCACTGGTGCATCGGAATCTAATACTGGTCTCCCAGGAGCCACTTAAAGAACAAACTCTTAGAAGATTCAGTCCTCTTGTAGTTAACACGGCTCAAGTCTTATAATATTTACTCTGCTTGTACTTAAGTCGGCATTGTGCATTTTGTATTCAACCGCAATGCAATTTTTGTGTTTCATGGTCCATGTGATGGTCCAAGGGATACAGTAAACCTGCACTGGTGCATCGGAATCTAATACTGGTCTCCCAGGAGCCGCTCAAAGCACAAACACGTAGAAGATTCTCTCTTCTTTTACTTAAGTCGGCATTGTACTTTTTGTATTCAGTCCCGATGCAATTTTTGTGTTTCATGGTCCATTTGAATGTCCAAGGGATACAATAAACCTGCACTGGTGCATCGGAAACTAATACTGGTGTCCCAGGAGCCGCTCAAAACACAAAATGTCAGAAGATTCACTCTCCTCTCCTTAAGTCTGCATTGTTCATTCCCGATGCAATTTCTGTGTTTCAAGGTCAATGTGAAGGCCCAAAGGATACAGTAAACCGGCACTGGTGCTTCGGAATCTAATACTGGTATCCCAGGAGCCACTCAAGCACAAACTCTTAGAAGATTCACTCTTCTTGTACTTAAGTCGGCATTGTGATTTTTGTGTTCAATCCCGATGCAATTTCTGTGATTCATGGACTATGTGAAGGTCCGAGGGATACAGAAAACCTGCACGGGTGAATCGGAATCTAATACTGGTCTCCCAGAAGCCACTTATAGAACAAACTCTTAGAAGATTCAGTCCTGTTGTAGTTAAGTCGGCTCAGACGCTAAGTCTCATAATATTCACTCTAATTGTACTTGAGTCTGCACTGTGCATTTTGTATTCAATCCCGATGCAATTTCTGTGTTTCATGGCCAATGTGAATGTCGAAGGGATAATTGTAAACTGCACTGGTGCATCGGAATCAAACACTGGTGTCCCAGGAGCCGCCAAAGCACAAACTCTTAGAAGATTCACTCTTCTTGTGCTTAAGTCGGCATTGTGCCTTTTGTATTCAATCCCGATGCCATTTCTGTGTTTCCTGGTCGATGTGTAGGTCCAAGAGATACAGTAAATCTGCACTGGTGCATCGGAATATAATAATGGTCTCCCAGGAGCCGCTCAAACACTAACTCTTATAATATTCACTCTACTTGTACCTAAGTCGTCATTGTACTTTTTGTATTCAATCATGATGCAATTTGTGTGTTTCTTGGTCCATGTGAGGGTCCAAGGGATACAATAAACCTGCACTGGTGCATCGGAATCTAACACTGGTTTTCCAAGAGACGCTCAAATCCCAAACTTTTAGAAGATCCACTCTTCTTGTACTTAAGTCGGCATTGTGCCTTTTGTATTCAATCCCGAAGCAATTTCTATGTTTCATGGTCAATGGTAAGGTCCAAAAGATACAGTGAACCTGCACTGGTGCATCTGAATCTAATACTGGTCTCCCAGGAGCCGCTCAAAGCACAGACTCTTAGAAGATTCACTCTTCTTTTGCTTAAGTCGGCATTGTGCCTTTTGTATTCAATCCCGATGCCATTTCTGTGTTTCCTAATCAATGTGTAGGTCCCAGAGATACAGTAAATCTGCACTGGTGCATCGGAATATAATACTGGTCTCCCAGGAGCCGCTCAAACACTAACTCTTATAATATTCACTCTACTTGTGTTTAAGTCGGCATTGTACTTTTTGTATTCAATCCCGATGCAATTTGTGTGTTTCATGGTCCATGTGAAGGTCCAAGGGATACAGTAAACCTGCACTGGTGCATCGGAATCTAATACTGGTCTCCCAGGAGCCGCTCAAAGCACAAACTCTAAGAAGATTCACTCTTCTTGTGCTTAAGTCGGCATTGTGCCTTTTGGAATTAATCCCGAAGCAATTTCTGAGTTTCATGGTCAATGTGTAGGTCCAAGAGGTACAGTAAATCTGCACTGGTGCATGGGGATATAATACTGGTCTCCCAGGAGCCGCTTAAACACTAACTCTTATAATATTCACTCTACTTGTACTTAAGTCGTCATTGTACCTTTTGTATTCAATCATGATGCAATTTGTGTGTTTCTTGGTCCATGTGAGGGTCCAAGGGATACAATAAACCTGCACTGGTGCATCGGAATCTAATACTGGTCTCCCAGGAGCCGCTCAAAGAACAAACACTTAGAAGATTCAGTCTTCTTGTACTTAAGTCGGCATTGTGCCTTTTGTATTCAATCCCGATGCAATTTATTTGTTTCATGGTCTATGTGAAGGTCCATGGGATTCAGTAAACCTGCACTGGTGCATCGGAATCTAACACTGGTTTTCCAAAAGACGCTCAAATCCCAAACTTTTAGAAGATCCACTCTTCTTGTGCTTAAGTCGGCATTGTGCCTCTTGTATTCAATCCCGAAGCAATTTCTATGTTTCATGGTCAATGGTAAGGTCCAAAAGATACAGTGAACCTGCACTGGTGCATCTGAATCTAATACTGGTCTCCCAGGAGCCGCTCAAAGTGCAAACACTTAGAAGATTCACTCTTCTTGTACTGAAGTCGGCATTGTGCCCTCTTGTATTCAATCCCGATGCAATTTCTGTGTTTCATGGTCTACGTGAAGGTACATGGGATACAGTAAACGCGCACTGGTGCTTCGGAATTTAATACTAGTCTACCAGGAGCCGCTCAAAACACAAACTCTTAGAAGATTCACTCTCCTTGTACTAAAAAATTGAGCATTTTGTTTTCAATTTCGATGCAATTTCTGTGTTTTATGATCAATGTGAAGGTCCAAGGGATACAGTAAACCTGCACTGGAGCATCAGAATCTAATACTGGTATCCCAGGATCCACTCAAATCACAAACTTTTAGAAGATTCACTCTTCTTGTACTTAAGACGCCATTGTGATTTTTGTATTCAATCCCGATGCAATATCTGTGTTTCACGTACTATGTGAAGGTCCGAGGGATATAGAAAACATACACAGGTGAATCGGAATGTAATACTGGTTTCCCAGAAACCGCTTAAATCACTACCCCATAGAAGATTCACTCTTCTTGTAGTGAAGTCGGCTCAAACGCTAAGTCATATAATATTTTCTCTACTTGTTATTAAGTCGGCATTGTGCATTTTGTATTTATTCCCGATGCAATTTCTGTGTTTCATGGTCAATGTGAATATCCAAGGGATAAAGTAAACCAGCACTGGTGCATCGGAATCTAATACTGGTCTCCCAGGAGCCGCTCAAACCACAAACTCTCAGTTGATTTACTCTTCTTGTACTTAAGTAGGATTTGTGCGTTTTGTATTCAATCCCGATGCAATTTCTGTGTTTCATGGTCAATGTGTAGGTCCAAGAGATACAATAAATCTGCACTGGTGCGTCAGAATATAATACTGGTCTCCCAGGAGCCGCTCAAACACTAGCTCTTATAATATTCACTCTACTTGTACTTAAGTCGGCCGTGTACTTTTTGTATTCAATCCCGATGCAATTTCTGTGTTTCATGGTCAATGTGAAGGACCAAGGGATAAAGTAAACCTGCATCGGAATCTAATACTGGTCTCCCAGGAGCCGCTCAAAGAACAAACTTTTAGAAAATCTCTCTTCTTGTACTTAAGTCGGCATTGCGTCTTTTGTATTCAATGCCTTTGCAATTTCTGTGTTTCAAGGTCTGTGTGAAGGTCCACGGGATGCAATAAACCTGCACTGGTGCATCGGAATCTAATACTGGTCTCCCAGGAGCCGCTCAAAGTGCAAACACTTAGAAGATTCACTTTTCTTGTACTTAAGTCGGTATTGTGCCTTTTGTATTCAATCCCGATGCAATTTCTGTGTTTCATGGTCTATGTGTAGGTCCAAGAGATACAGTAAACGCGCACTGGTGCTTCGGAATTTAATACTGGTCTCCCAGGAGCCGCTTAAAGCACAAACTCTTAGAAGATTCACTATTCTTGTTCATAAGTCGACATTGTTCATTTTGTAATCAACCCGATGCAATTTCTGTGTTTCATGGTCAAGTGAAGGACCAAGGGATAAAGTAAACGGGCACTGGTGCATCGGAATCTAATACTGGTCTCCCAGGATACGCTCAAAACACAAACTCTTAGAAGATTCACTCTTCTTTTACTTAAGTCGGCATTGTGCATTTTGTATTCAATCCCAATGCAATTTCTGTGTTTCATGGTCAATGTGAAGGGCCAAGGGATACAGTAAACTAGCACTGGTGCAACGGGACATAAAAGTGGCCTTCCAGGAGCCGCTCAAAGCACAAAATCTTAGAAGATTCACTCTTCCTGTAATTAAGTCACCATTGTGCGTTTTGTATTCAATCCCGATGGAATTTCTGTGTTTCATGGACCATGTGAAGGTCCAAGGGATGCAACAAAACCTGCACTGGTGCATCGGAATCTAATGCTGGTATCCCAGGAGCCACTCAAAGCACAAACTCTTAGAAGATCCACTATTCTTGTACTTAAGTCGGCATTGTACATTTTGTAATCAACTCGATGCAATTTCTGTGTTTCATGGTCAATGTGAAGTACCAATGGATAATGTAAACCTGCACTGGTGCATCGGAATATAATACTGGTCTCCCAGGAGCCCTTCAAAGCACAAAATCTTTGTAGATTCACTATTCTTATACTTAAGTCGGCATGGTGCTCTTTGTATCCAATCCCGATGCAATTTCTTTGTTTCATGGCCTATGTGAGGGTCCGAGGGATACAGAAAACCTACACTGGTGCATCGGAATCTAATACTGGTCTCCCAGGAGCCGGTCAAAGCACAAAGTCTTAGAAGATTCACTCTTCTTTCCCTTAAGTCGGAATTGTGCCTTTTGTATTCAATCCCGAAGCAATTTCTATGTTTCATGGTCAATGTGAAGGTCCAAAAGATACAGTGAACCTGCACTGGTGCATCTGAATCTAATACTGGTCTCCCAGGAGCCGCTCAAAGTGCAAAGTCTGAGAAGATTCACTCTTCCTGTACATGAGCTGGCATTGTGCCTTATGTATACAATCCCGATGCAATTTCTGTGTTTCATGATCAATTGAAGGTCCAAGCGATACAGTAAACCAGCACTGGTGCATTGTAATCTAATACTGGTCTCCCAGGAGCTGCTCAAACCACAAAACCTTAGAAGACTCACTCTTCTTGTACTTAAGTCGGCATTGTGCCTTTTGTATTCAGTCTTGATGCAATTTGTGTGTTTCATGGTCTATGTGAAGGTCCAAGGGATACAGTAAACGCGCACCGGTACATCGGAATTTAATACTGGTCTCCCAGGAGCCGCTCAAAGCACAAACCCTTAGTAGATTCACGCTTCCTGTACTTAAGTTTTCATTGTGACTTTTGTTTTGAATCCCAATGGAATTTCAGTGTTTCATGTTCAATGTGAAGGTCCAAGGATTACAGTAAAGATGCATTGGTGGACTAGAATTTAATACTGGTCTCCCAGGAGCCGCTCAAATCACAAACTTTTAAAAGATTCACTCTTGATGTACTTAATTCGGCATTGTGCCTTTTGTTTTCAATTTCGATGCAATTTCTGTGTTTCATGGTCAATGTGAAGGTCCAAGGAATTCAGTAAGCCTGCACTGGTGCATCAGAATCTAATACTGGTATCCCAGGAGCCATTCAAAGCACAAACTCTTAGAAGATTCACTCTTCTTGTACTTAATTTGGCATTCTGCATTTTGTCATCAACCCGATGAAATTTCTCTGTTTCATGGTCAATGTGAAGGACCAAGGGATACAGTAAACCAGCACTGGTGCAACGGAATCCAATACTGGTATCCCAGGAGCCACTCAAAGCACAAACTCTTACAAGATTCACTCTTCTTGTACTTAAGTCGGCTTTGTGCATTTTGTAATCAACCCGTTGGAATTTCTGTGTTTCATGGTCAATGTGAAGGACCAAGGGATAAAGTAAACCTGCACTGGTGCATCGGAATCTAATACCGGTCTCCCAGGAGCCGCTCAAAGCACAAACACGTAGAAGATCCTCTCTTCTTTTACATAAGTCGGCATTGTACTTTTTGTATTCAGTCCCGATGCAAAATTTTGTGTTTCATGGTCCATGTGAATGTCCAAGGGATACAATAAACCTGCACTGGTGCATCGGAAACTAATACTGGTCTCCCAGGAGCCGCTCAAAGCACAAAATGTCAGAAGATTCACTCTCCTCTCCTTAAGTCTGCATTGTTCATTCCCGATGCAATTTCTGTGTTTCAAGGTCAATGTGAAGGCCCAAAGGATACAGTAAACTGGCACTGGTGCTTCGGAATCTAATACTGGTACCCCCGGAGCCACTCAAGCACAAACTCTTAGAAGATTCACTCTTCTTGTACTTAAGTCGGCATTGTGCATTTTGTAATCAACCCGATGGAATTTCTGTGTTTCATGGTCAATGTGAAGGTCCAAAAGATATAGTAAACCTGCACTGGTGCTTCCGAATCGAATACTGGTCTCCCAGGAGCCGCTCAAACAATAACTGTTGTAATATTCACTCTACTTATACTTAAGTCGGCATTGTGCCTTTTGTAATCAATCCCGATGCAATTTCTGTGTTTCGTGGTCCATGTGAATGTCCAAGGGATACAGTTAACCTGCACTGGTGGATTGGAATGTAATACTCGTCTCCCAGGAGCCGCTCATATCACAAACTCTTAGAAGATTCACTCCTCTTTTACTTAAGTCGGCATTGTGCCTTTTGTTTTCAATCCCGATGCAATTTCTGTGTTTCATGTTCAATGTGAAGGTCCTAGGATTACAGTTAACCTGCACTGGTGCTTCGGAATCTAGTACTGGTCTCCCAGGAGCCTCTCAAAATACAAACTCTTAGAAGATTCATACTTCTTGTACTTAAGTCGGCATTGTGCCTTTGTATTCAATCCCAATGCAATATCTGTGTTTCATGGTCAATGTGAAGGTCCGAGGGATACAGTAAACCAGCACTGGTGGAACGGAATCTAACACTGCCCTCCCAGGAGTCGCTCAAAGCACAAACTCTTAGAAGATTCACTCTTCTTGTACTTAAGTCGGCATTGTGCGTTTTGTATTCAATCCCGATGGGTTTTCTATGTTTCATCGTCAATGTGAAGGTCCAAGGGATACAGAAAAACCAGCACTTGTGCATCGGAATCTAATACTGGTCTCCCAGGAGCCGCTAAAACACTAACTCCTATAATCTTCACTCTACTTGTACTTAACTATACATTGTGCCTTTTGTATTTAATCCCGATGCAATTTCTGTGTTTCATGGTCAATGTGAAGGACCAAGGAATAAAGTAAAACTGCAGTGGTGCATCGGAATCTTTACTGGTCTCCCAGGAAACTCTCAATGCAATAACCTATAAATGATTCATTCTTCTTCCACTTAAGTCTGCATTGTGCATTTGGTAATGAATCCTGATGCAATTTCTGTGTTTCATGGTCAATGTGAAGGTCCAAGGGATACAGTAAACCTGCACTAATGCATCGGAATGTAGCACTGGTTTCCCAGGACCGCTCAAAGTACAAAATCTTAGACGATTCACTCTTCTTGTACTTACGTCCGCATTTTGCATTTTGTATTCAACCCCCACGCAATTTCTGTGGTTCATGGTCAATGTGGAGGTACAAAGGATACAGTAAACCTGCACTGGTCCATTGGAATCTAATACTGGTCTCCCAGGAGCCGCTCAAAACACAAACCCTTAGAAGATTCACTCTTCCTGTACTTAAGCTGGCATTGTGCCTTTTCTATTCACCCCGATGCGATCTCTATGTTTCATGATCAATGTGAAGGTCCAAGGGATACAGTAAACCTGCACTGGTGCATCGGAATCTAATACTGGTCTTCCTATAGCCGCTCAAAGCACAAAGTCTTATTAGATTCACTCTTCCTGTAAATAAGCCGGCATTGTGGCTTATGTATTCAATCCCAATGCAATTTATGTGTTTCATGGTCAATGTGATGGTCCAAGGGATATACTAAACCAGCACTGGTTCAATGGAATTTAACACTGGCCACCCAGGAGCCGCTCAAAACACAAACTCTTAGAAGATTCACTCTACTTGTACTTAAGTCGGCATTGTGCATTTTGTAATCAATTCCGGTGCAATTTCTGTGTCTCATGGTCAGTGTGTATGACCAAGGGATACAGTAAACCGACACTGGTGCATCGGAATCTAATTCTGGTCTCCCAGGAACCGCTCAAAATACAAATTTATAGAAGATTCACTGTTCTTTTACTTAAGTCGGCGTTGTGCTTTTTGTATTCAATCCCGATACAATTTCTGTGTTTCGTGGTCAATGTGGAAATCCTAAGGATAAAGTAAACCTACACTGATGCATCGGAATCTAATACTGGTCTCCCAGGAACCTCTCAAAGCACAAATTCTTGGAAGATTTGATCTTCTTGTACTTAAGTAGGTTTAAAACTTTCTGAATTCAATCCCGATGCAATTTCTGTGTTTCATGGTCAATGTTTAGGTCCAAGTGATAAAGTAAACCTGCGCTGGTGCATCGGAATCTAATACTGGTCCCCCAGGAGCCGCTCAAAGAACAAACTCTTAGAAGATTCTCTCTTCTTGTACTTATGTCGGCATTGTGCATTTTCTATTCAATCCCAAAGAAATATCTGTGTTTCATGGTCAATGTGAAGGTCCAGGGATACAGTAAACCTGCACTGGTGCATCGGAATCTAATATTGCTCTCCCAGGAACCGCTCAAATCACAAACTCTTAGAAGATCCACTCTTCTTGTACTTAAGCCGGCATTGTGCATTTTCCATTCAATCCCGAAGCAATTTCTGTGTTTCATGGTCAACGTGAAGGTCCAAAGGATACAGCGAACCTGCACTGGTGCATCGGAACCTAATGTTGGTCTCCCAGGAGCCGCTCAAAGTGCAAACACTTAGATGATTCACTCTTCTTGTACTTAAGTTGGCATTGTGTCTTTTGTATTCAATCCCGATGCAATTTCTGTGTTTCGTGGTCTATGTGAAAGTCCATGAGATACAGTCAACGGGCACTGGTGCTTCGGAATCTAATACTGGTCTCCCAGGAGCCGCTCAAATCACAAACCCATAGAAGATTCACTCTTCTTCCACTTAAGTCGGTATTGAGCCGTTGGTAATGATTCCTGATGCAAATTCTGTGTTTCATGGTCAATGTGAAGATACAAGGGATACAGTAAACCTGCATTAGTGCATCGGAATGTAACACTGGTGTCCCAGGAGCCGCTCAAATTACAAACTCTTAGAAGATCCACTCTTCTTGTACTTACGTCGGCATAGTGCCTTTTGTATTGAATCCCGATGCAATTTCTGTGTTTCGTGGTCCATGTGAATGTCCAAGGGATACAGTTAACCTGCACTGGTGCATCGGAATGTAATACTCGTCTCCCAGGAGCCTCTCAAAACAGAAACTCTTAGAAGATTAACTCTTTTTGTTCTTAAGTAGGATTTGTGCCTTTTGTATTCAATCCCGATGCAATTTCTGTATTTCATGGTCATTGTGACGGACCAAGGGATAAAGCAAACCTGCACTGGTGCATTTGAATCTGATACTGGTCTCCCAGGAGCCACTCAAAGAAAAATCTCTTAGAAGATTCACTCTTCTTGTACTTAAGTCGTCATTGTGCCTTTTGTATTCCATCCCGATGCAATTTCTGTGTTTCATGGTCTATGTGAAGGTCCAAGGGATACTGTAAACGTGCACTCGTGCTTCGGAATCTAATACTGGTCCCCCAGGAGCCGCTCAAAACACAAACTCTAAGAAGATTCACTCTTCCTGACTTAAGTCGCCATTGTGCCATTTGTTTTCAATCCCGATGCAATTTCTGTGTTTAATGTTAAATGCGAAGGTCCTAGTATTACAGTTAACCTGCACTGGTGCATCGGAATCTAGTACTGGTCTCCCAGGAGCCGCTCAAAATACAAACTCTTAGAAGGTTCATACTTTTTGTACTTAAGTCGGCATTGTGCCTTTGTATTCAATCTCAATGCTATTTCTGTGTTTCATGGTCAATGTGAAGGTCCGAGGGATACAGTAAACCAGCACTGGTGCAACGGAATCTAACACTGCCCTCCCAGGGGCCGCTCAAAGCACAAACTCTAAGAAGATTCATTCTTCTTGTACTTAAGTCGGCATTGTGCGTTTTGTATTCAATCCCGATGGATTTTCTTTGTTTCATCGTCAATGTGAAGATCCAAGGGATACAGTAAACCAGCACTGGTGCATTGGAATCTAATACTGGCCTCCCAGGAGCCGCTAAAACACTAACTCCTATAATATTCACTCTACTTGTACTTAACTATACTTTGTGCCTTTTGTATTCAATCCCGATGCAATTTCTGTGTTTCGTGGTCAATGTGAGGGACCAAGGAATAAAGTAAAACTGCAGTGGTGCATCGGAATCTAATACTGGTTTCCCAGGAACTTCTCGAAGCACAAACCAATAAATGATTCATTCTTCTTCCACTTAAGTAGGCATTGTGTATTTGGTAATGAATCCTGATGCAATTTCTGTGTTTCATGGTCAATGTGAAGGTCCAAGGGATACAGTACACCTGCACTAATGCATCGTAATGTAACACTGGTCTCCCAGGACCGCTCAAAGTACAAAATCTTAGAAGATTTACTCTTCTTGTACTTACGTCGGCATTTTGCATTTTGTATTCAATCCCGACGCAATTTCGGTAGTTCATGGTCAATGTGAATGTACAAAGGATACAGTAAACCTGCACTGGTCCATCGGAATCTAATACTGGTCTCCCTGGAGTCGCTCAAAACACAAATCCTTAGAAGATTCACTCTTCCTGTACATAAGCTGGCATTGTCCATTTTGTATTCGATCCCGAAGCAATTTCTGTGTTTCATGGTCAATGTGATGGTGCAAGTGATACAGTAAACCAGCACTGGTGCTTGGAATCTAATACTGGTCTTCCAGGAGCCGCTCAAAGCAGAAACCCTTAGACGATTCACTCTTCTTGTACTTAAGTCGGCATTGTGCCTTTTCTATTCAATCACGATACTATTTCTGTGTTTCATGGTCAATGTGAAGGTCCAAGGGATACAGTAAACCAGCACTGGTGCATCGGAATCTAATACTGGTCTCCCAGGAGCCAATCACACACAAACTCTTATAATATACACTCTACTCATACTTAAGTCAGCATTGTGCTTTATGTATTCAATGCCGATGCAATTTGTGTCTTACATGGTCCATGTGAAGGTCCAAGGGATACAGTGAACCTGCACTGGTGCATCGAAATCTAATACTGGTCTCCCAGGAGCCGCTCAAAGCACAAACACTTAGAAGATTCTCTTATCTTGTACTTAGGTCGGCATTGTGCCTTTGTATTCAATCGCGATGCAATTTCTGTGTTTCATGTTCAATGTGAAGGTCCAAGGGATACAGTAAACCTGCACTGGTGCATCAGAATCTAATATTGCTGCCCCAGGATCGCTTACAGCACAAACTCGTAGAAGATTCACTCTTCTTGTACTTAAGTCGGCATAGTGCATTTTGTATTCAATCCCAACGCAATATCTGTGTTTCATGGTCAACGTGAAGGTCCAAGGGATACAGTAAACCTGCACTAGTGAATCGGATTGTAACACTGGTCTCCCAGGAGCCGCTCAAAGCACAAACCCATAGACGATTCACTCTTCTTCTTCTTAAGTCGGAATTGTGCCTTTTGTATTCAATCCTGATGCAATCACTGTGTTTCATGGTCAATGTGAAGGTCCAAGGGATACAGTAACCCTGCACTGGTGCATCGGAATCTACACTGGTCTCCCAGGAGCCGATCAACCACTAACTCTTATAATATACACTCTACTCGTACTTAAGTCATCATTGTGCTTTATGTATTCAATGCCGATGCAATTTGTGTCTTTCATGGTCCATGTGAAGGTCCAAGGGATACAGTGAACCTGCACTGGTGCATCGGAATCTAATACTGCTCTCCCAGGAGCCGCTCAAAGCACAAACTCATACAAAATTCACTCTTCTTGTACTTAATTCGGCATAGTGCCTTTTGAATTCAATCCCAACGCAATTTCTGTGTTTCATGGTCAACGTGAGGGTCCAAGGGATGCAGTAAACATGCACTAGTGCACCGGAATCTAATACTGGTCTCCCAGGAGCCGCTCAAAGCACAAAATCTTAGAAGATTCACTATTCCTGTACATAAGCTGGCATTGTGCCTTATGTATTCGATCCCGATGCAATTTCTGTGTTTCATGGTCAATGTGATGGTGCAAGTTCAAATATGGTTCAAATGGCTCTGAGCACTATGGGACTTAACTGCTGTGGTCATCAGTCCCCTAGAACTTAGAACTACTTAAACTTAACTAACCTAAGGACATCACACACATCCATGCCCGAGGCAGGATTCGAACCTGGGAATGTAGCGGTCACACAGTTCCAGACTGAAGCGCCTTTAACCGCACGGCCACACCGGCCGGCGATGGTGCAAGTGGTACAGTAAACCAGCACTGGTGCATTGGAGTCTAATACTGGTCTTCCAGGAGCCGCTCAAACTCTAACTCTTATAATATTCAATCTACTTGTACTTAAGACGGCATTGTTCCTTTTGTATTCAATCCCGATGCAATTTGTGTGTTTCATGGTCCATGTGAAGGACCAAGAGATACAGAAAACCTGCACTGGTGCATAGGAATCTAATACTGGTCAGCAAGGAGCAGCCCAAAGCACAAACTCTTGGAAGATTGACTCCTCTTTTACTTAAGTGGGCTTTGTGCCTTTTGTATTCAATCCCGATGCAATTTCTGTGTTTCATGTTCAATGTGGAGGACCAAGGGATAAAGTAAACCTCCACTGGTGCATCGGAATCCAATACTGTTCTCCCAGGAGTCGTTCAAAGCTCCAACTCTTAGAAGATTCACTCTTCTTGTACTTAAGTCGGCATTGTGGGTTTTGTATTCAATCCCGATGCAATTTCTGTGTTTCCTGGTCAATGGGAAAGTCCAAGGGATACAGTAACCCTGTACTGGTGCATCGGCATGTAACACTAATCTCCCAGGAGCCGCTCAAAGCACAAACCCATAGACGATTCACTCTTCTTCTTCTTAAGTCGGAATTGTGCCTTTTGTATTCAATCCCGATGCAATTACTGTGCTTCATGGACAATGTGAAGGTCCAAGGGATACAGTAACCCTGCACTGGTGCATCGGAATCTACACTGGTCTCCCAGGAGCCGCTCAAAGCAGAAACCCTTAGACGATTCACTTTTCTTGTACTTAAGTCGGCATTGTGCCTTTTGTATTCAATCACGATGCTATATCTGTGTTTCATGGTCAATGTGAAGGTCCAAGGGATACAGTAAACCAGCACTGGTGCATCGGAATCTAATACTGGTGTCCCAGGAGCCGATCAAACACTAACTCTTATTATATACACTCTACTCGTACTTAAGTCAGCATTGTGCTTTATGTATTCAATGCCGATGCAATTTGTGTCTTTCATGGTCCATGTGAAGTTCCAAGGGATACAGTGAACTAGCACTGCTGCTTCGGAATCTAATACTGGTCTCCCAGGAGCCGCTCAAATCACAAAAACTTAGAAGATTCTCTCATCTTGAACGTAGGTCGGCATTATGCCTTTTGTATTCAATCCCGATGCAATTTCTGTGTTTCATGTTCAATTTGAAGGTCCAAGGGATACAGAAATCCTGCACTGGTGCATCGGAATTTAATACTGCTCTCCCAGGAGCCGCTCAAAACAGAAACTCATACAAAATTAACTCTTCTTGTACATAAGTCGGCATAGTGCCTTTTGTTTTCAATCCCGACGCAAATTCTGTGTTTCATGGTCAACGTGAAGGTCCAAGGGATACAGTAAACATGCACTAGTGCATCGGATTGTAACACTGGTCTCCCAGGAGCCGATCAAATTACAAACTCTTAGATGATTCACTCTTCTTGTACTTACGGCGGCATTGTGCCTTTTGTATTCACTCCCGACGCAATTTCTGTGTTTCATGGTCAATGTGAAGGTATAAGCGATACAGTAAACCTGCACTGGTCCATCGGAATCTAATACTGGTCAACCAGGAGGCGCTCAAAAACAAACCCTTAGAAGATTCAAACTTGGGATTCAATCCCGATGCAATTTCTGTGTTTCATTGTCTATTTGAAGTTCCAAGGGAAACAGTACACCTGCACTAGTGCATCGGATTCTAATACTGATCTCCCAGGAGCCGCTCTAAGAACAAACCCTAAGAAGATTCACTCTTCTTGTACTTAAGTAGGCATTATGCATTTTGTATTCAATCCCGATGCGATTTCTGTTTCATGATCAATGTGAAGGTACAAGGGATACAGTAAACCTGCACTGGTGCATCGGATTCTAATACTGGTCTCCCAGGAGCCGCTCAAAGCACAAAGTCTTTGAATATTCACTCTTCCTGTACATAAGCAGGCATTGTGCCTTATGTATTCGATCCCGATGCAATTTCTGTGTTTCATGGTCAATGTGAACGTCCAAGTGATTCGGTAAACCAGCACTGGTGCATTGGAATCTAATACTGGTCTACAAGGAGCCGCTCAAACACTAACTCTAATAATATTCACTCTACTTGTACTTAAGACGGCATTGTTCCTTTTGTATTCAATCCCGATGCAATTTGTGTGTTTCATGGTCAATGTGAAGGTCCAAGGGATACAGAAAACCTGCACTGGTGCATCGGAATCTAATACTGGTTTGCCAGGAGCAGCTCAAAGCACAAACTCTTGGAAGATTGACTCCTCTTTCACTTAAGTAGGCTTTGTGCCTTTTGTATTCAATCCCGAAGCAATTTCTGTGTTTCATGGTCAATTTGAAGGACCAAGGGATAAAGTAAACCTGCACTGGTGCATCGGAGTCTAATACTGGTCTCCCAGGAGCCGTTCAAAGCACAAACGCTTAGAAGACTCACTCTTCTTGTACATAAGTCGGCATTGTGCGTTTTGCATTCAATCCCGAAGCAATTTCAGTGGTTCCTGGTCAATGTGAAAGTCCAAAGGATACAGTAGCCGTGTACTGGTGCATCTGAATCTAACACTGATCTCCCAGGAGCCGCTTAAATCACAAACCCATAGACGTATCACTCTTCTTCTACTTAAGTCGGAATTGTGCTTTTGTATTCAATGCCGATGCAATTTATGTGTTGCATGGTCCATGTGAAGGTCCATGGGATACAGTGAACCTGCACTGCTGCATCGGAATCTAATACAGGTCTCCCAGGAGCCGCTCAAACCACAAAGACTTAGAGGATCCTCTCATATTGTACTTAGGTCGGCATTATGCCTTTTGTATTCAATCATGGTGCAATTTCTGTGTTTCATGGTCAATGTGAAGGTACAAAGGATACAGTAAAGCTGCACTGGTCCATCGGAATCCAATACTGGTCTCCCAGAAGCCGCTCAAAACACAAACCCTTAGAAGATTCACTCTTCTTATACTTAAGCTGCCATTGTGCATTTGGATTCAATCCCGATGCATTTTCTGTGTATCATGGCCTATTTGAAGTTCCAAGGGATACAGTACACCTGCACTAGTGCATCGGAATCTAATACTGGTCTCCCAGGAGCCGCTCTAAGGACAAACCCTAAGAAGATTCACTCTTCTTGTACCTAAGTCGGCATTGTGCATTTTGTATTCAATCCCCATGCAATTTCTACGTTTCATGGTCAATTTGAAGTTCCAAGGGATACAGTACACCTGCACTGGTGCATCGGATTCTAATACTTGTCTCCCAGGAGCCGCTCAAAGCACAAAATCTTATAAGATTCACTCTTCCTGTACATAAGCTGGCATTGTGCTTTACGTATTCGATCCCGATGCAATTTCTGTGTAACATGGTCAATGTGAAGGTCCTAGGGACACAGTAAACCTGCACTGGTGCATCGGAATCTAATACTGGTCTCCCAGGAGCCGATCAAACACTAACTCTTATGATATACACTCTACTCGTACCTAAGTTAGCATTGTGCTTTATGTATTCAATGCCGATGCAATTTGTGTCTTTCATGGTCCATGTGAGGGTCCAAGGGATACAGCGAACCTGCACTGGTGCATCAGAATCTAATACTGGTCTCCCAGGGGCCGCTCTAAGAACAAACCCTAAGAAGATTCACTCTTCTTATACTTAGGTTGGCATTAGGCCTTTTGTCTTCAATCCCTATGCGATTTCTGTGTTTCATGATCAATGTGAAGGTCCAAGGGATACAGTAAACCTGCACTGGTCCATCGAAATCTATTGCTGGTCACCCAGGGGCCGCTCAAAGTACAAACTCTTGGAAGATCCACTCGTCTTGTACTTACGTCGGGATAGTGCCTTTTGTATTGAATCCCTACGCAATTTCTGTGTTTCATGATCAATGTGCAGGTCCAAGGGATATAGTAAACCTGCACTAGTGAATCGGAATGTGACACTGGTCTCCTAGAAGCCGCTCAAAGTACAAACTCTTAGAAGATTCACGCTTCTTGTACTTACGTCGGCAATGTGCTTTTTGTATTCAACCCCCAAGCAATTTCTGTGTTTCATGGTCAATGTTAAGGTCCAAGGGATACAGTAAACCAGCACTGGTGTCTCGGAATCCAACACTGGTCTCCCAGGAGCCGCTCAAAGCACAAACCAATAGAAGTTTCACTCTTCTTCCACTTAAGTCAGCATTCTGCCATTGGTAATGAATCCTGATTCAATGTCTGTGTTTCATGGTCAATGGGAAGGTCCACGGGATACAGCAAACCTGCACAAGTGCATCGGAATATAACACTGGTCACCCAGGAGCCGCTCAAAGTACAAACTCTTAGAAGATGCACTCTTATTGCACTTACTACGGCATAGTGCATTTTGTATTCAATCCCGACGCAATTTCTGTGTTTCATTGTCAATGTGAAGGTACAAAGGATACAGTAATCCTGAACTGGTCCATCGGAATCTAATACTGGTCTCCCAGGAGACGCTCAAAACACAAACCCTTAGAAGATACACTCTTCTTGTACTTAAGCTTGCATTGTGCATTTTGTATTCAATCCCGATGCAATTTCTGTGTTTCATGGTCAATTTGAAGGTCAAAGGGATATAGTACACCTGCACCGGTGCATCGGATTCTAATACTGGTCTCCCAGGAGTTGCTCTAAAAACAAAGCCTATGAAGACTCACTCTTCTTGTACTTAAATCGACATTGTGCCTTTTGTATTCAATCCCGATGCAGTTTCAGTGTTTCATGATCAATGTGAAGGTCCAAGGGATACAGTAAACCTGCACTGGTGCATCGGAATCTAATACTGGTCTCCCAGGAGCCGTTGAAAGCACAAACTCATCCAAGATTCACTCTTCTTGTACTTAAGTCAGCATTGTGCCTTTTGTATTCAATCACGATGCTATTACTGTTTTTCATGGTCAATGTGAAGGTCCAAGGGATACAGTAAACCAGCACTGGTGCATCGGAATCTAATACTGGTCTCCCAGGAACCGCTCAAACCACAAACACTTAGAAGATTCTCTCATCTTGTACCTAGGTCGGCATTATGCTTTTGTATTCAATCCCGATGCAATTTCTGTGTTTCATGTTCAATGTGAAGGTCCAAGGGATACAGTAAGCCTGCACTGGTGCATCGGAATGTAACACTGGTCTCCCAGGAGCCGCTCAAAGTACAAACTCTTACAAGATTCACTCTTCTTGAACTTACGTCGGCATTGTGCCTCTTGTATTCAATCCCGACTTAATTTCTGTGATTCATGGTCAATGCGAAGGTACAAAGGATACAGTAAACCTGCACTGGTCCATCGGAATCTAATACTGGTCTCCCATGAGCCTCTCAAATCACAAACCCTTAGAAGATTCACTCTCCCTGTACTTAAGCGGGCATTGTGCATATTGTATTCAATCCCGATGCAATTTCTGTGCTTCATGGTCAATGTGAAGGTCCAAGGGATACAGTAAACCAGCACTGGTGCATCGGAATCTAATACTGGTTTCCCAGGAGCCGCTCAAACACTAAGTCTTATATTATTCACTCTACTCATACTTAAGTCGGCATTGGGCTTTTTGTATTTAGTTCCGATGCAATTTGTGTGTTTCATGGTCCATGTGAAAGTCCAAGGGATTTAGTGAACCTGCACTGGTGCATCGGAATCTAATACTGGTCGCCCAGGAGCCGCTCAAATCACGAACCCTTAGAAGATTCTCTCATCTTGTACTAAAGTCGGAATTGTGCCTTTTGTATTCATTCCTGATGCCATTTCTGTATTTCATGGTCAATGTGAAGGTCCAAGGGAAACAGAAATCCTGCACCGGTGCATCGGAATTTAATACTGCTCTCCCAGGAGCCGCTCAAAGCACAAACTCATACAAAATTAACTCTTCTTGTTCATGAGTCGGCATAGTGCCTTTTGTTTTCAATCCCGACGCAATTTCTGTGTTTCATGGTCAACGTGAAGGTCCAAGGGATACAGTAAACGTGCACTAGTGCATCGGATTGTAACACTGGTCTCCAGGAGCAGCTCAAATTACAAACTCTTAGATTATTCACTCTTCTTGTACTTACGGCGGCATTGTGCCTTTTGTATTCATTCCCGACGCAATTTCTGTGTTTCATGGTCAATGTGAAGTTATAAACGATACAGTAAACCTGCACTGGTCCATCGGAATCTAATACTGGTCACCCAGGAGCCGCTCAAAAACAAACCCTTAGAAGATTCAAACTTTGGATTCAATCCCGATGCAATTTCTGTGTTTCATTGTCTATTTGAAGTTGCAAGGGAAACAGTACACCTGCACTAGTGCATCGGATTCTAATACTGGTCTCCCAGGAGCCGCTCTAAGAACAAACCCTAAGAAGATTCACTCTTCTTGTACTTAAGTAGGCATTATGCGTTTTGTATTCAATCCCGATGCGATTTCTGTGTTTCATGATCAATGTGAAGGTACAAGGGATACAGTAAACCTGCACTGGTCCATCGGAATCTAATACTGGTCTCCCATGAGATACTCAACACACAAACCCTTAGAAGATTCACTCTTCCTGTACTTAAGCGGGCATTGTGCCTTTTGTATTCACTCCCGACGCAATTTCTGTGTTTCATGGTCAATGTGAAGGTATAAACGATACAGTAAACCTGCACTGGTCCATCGGAATCTAATACTGGTCTCCCAGGAGCCGCTCAAAGCACAAACCCATAGAAGATTCACTCTTCTTCCACTTAAGTCGGCATTGTGCCTTTGGTAATGAAACCTGATTCAATGTCTGTGTTTAATTGTCCATGGGAAGGTCCAAGGGATACGGTAAACCTGCACAAGTGCATCAGAATGTAACACTGGTCACCCAGGAGCCGCTCAAAGTACAAACTCTTAGGAGATCCACTCTTCTTATACTTACTACGGCATTGTGCCTTTTGTATTCAATCCCGACGCAATTTCTGTGCTTCATTGTTAATGTGCAGGTACAAAGGATACAGTAATCGTGCTCTGGTCCATCGGAATCTAATACTGGTCTCCCAAGAGCCGCTCAAAACACAAACCCTTAGAAGATTCACTCTTCTTGTACTTAAGCTTGCATTGTGCATTTTGTATTCAATCCCCATGCAATTTCTACGTTTCATGGTCAATTTGAAGTTCCAAGGGATACAGTACACCTGCACTGGTGCATCGGATTCTAATACTTGTCTCCCAGGAGCTGCTCAAAGCACAAAATCTTATAAGATTCACTCTTCCTGTTCATAAGCTGGCATTGTGCTTTACGTATTCGATCCCGATGCAATTTCTGTGTTTCATGGTCAATGTGAAGGTCCTAGGGACACAGTAAACCTGCACTGGTGCATCGGAATCTAATACTGGTCTCCCAGGAGCCGATCAAACACTAACTCTTATGATATACACTCTACTCGTACCTAAGTTAGCATTGTGCTTTATGTATTCAATGCCGATGCAATTTGTGTCTTTCATGGTCCATGTGAGGGTCCAAGGGATACAGCGAACCTGCACTGGTGCATCAGAATCTAATACTGGTCTCCCAGGGGCCGCTCTAAGAACAAACCCTAAGAAGATTCACTCTTCTTATACTTAGGTTGGCATTAGGCCTTTTGTCTTCAATCCCTATGCGATTTCTGTGTTTCATGATCAATGTGAAGTTCCAAGGGATACAGTAAACCTGCACTGGTCCATCGAAATCTATTGCTGGTCACCCAGGGGCCGCTCAAAGTACAAACTCTTGGAAGATCCACTCGTCTTGTACTTACGTCGGGATAGTGCCTTTTGTATTGAATCCCTACGCAATTTCTGTGTTTCATGATCAATGTGCAGGTCCAAGGGATATAGTAAACCTGCACTAGTGAATCGGAATGTGACACTGGTCTCCCAGAAGCCGCTCAAAGTACAAACTCTTAGAAGATTCACGCTTCTTGTACTTACGTCGGCAATGTGCTTTTTGTATTCAACCCCCAAGCAATTTCTGTGTTTCATGGTCAATGTTAAGGTCCAAGGGATACAGTAAACCAGCACTGGTGTCTCGGAATCCAACACTGGTCTCCCAGGAGCCGCTCAAAGCACAAACCAATAGAAGTTTCACTCTTCTTCCACTTAAGTCAGCATTCTGCCATTGGTAATGAATCCTGATTCAATGTCTGTGTTTCATGGTCAATGGGAAGGTCCACGGGATACAGCAAACCTGCACAAGTGCATCGGAATGTAACACTGGTCACCCAGGAGCCGCTCAAAGTACAAACTCTTAGAAGATGCACTCTTATTGCACTTACTACGGCATAGTGCATTTTGTATTCAATCCCGACGCAATTTCTGTGTTTCATGGTCAATGTGAAGGTACAAAGGATACAGTAATCCTGAACTGGTCCATCGGAATCTAATACTGGTCTCCCAGGAGACGCTCAAAACACAAACCCTTAGAAGATACACTCTTCTTGTACTTAAGCTTGCATTGTGCATTTTGTATTCAATCCCGATGCAATTTCTGTGTTTCATGGTCAATTTGAAGGTCAAAGGGATATAGTACACCTGCACCGGTGCATCGGATTCTAATACTGGTCTCCCAGGAGTTGCTCTAAAAACAAAGCCTATGAAGACTCACTCTTCTTGTACTTAAATCGACATTGTGCCTTTTGTATTCTATCCCGATGCAGTTTCAGTGTTTCATGATCAATGTGAAGGTCCAAGGGATACAGTAAACCTGCACTGGTGCATCGGAATCTAATACTGGTCTCCCAGGAGCCGTTGAAAGCACAAACTCATACAAGATTCACTCTTCTTGTACTTAAGTCAGCATTGTGCCTTTTGTATTCAATCACGATGCTATTACTGTTTTTCATGGTCAATGTGAAGGTCCAAGGGATACAGTAAACCAGCACTGGTGCATCGGAATCTAATACTGGTCTCCCAGGAACCGCTCAAACCACAAACACTTAGAAGATTCTCTCATCTTGTACCTAGGTCGGCATTATGCTTTTGTATTCAATCCCGATGCAATTTCTGTGTTTCATGTTCAATGTGAAGGTCCAAGGGATACAGTAAGCCTGCACTGGTGCATCGGAATCTAATACTGCTCTCCCAGGAGCCGTTCAAAGCACAAACTCTTAGAAGATTCACTCTTCTTGTACTAATGTCGGCATTGTGCGTTTTGTGTTCAATCCCGTTGCAATATCTGTGTTTCATGATCAATGTGAAGGTACAAGGGATACAGTAAACCTGCACTTGTGCATCGGAATCTAATACTGGTCTCCCAGGAGCCGCTCAAAGCACAAAGTCTTAGAAGATTCACTCTTCCTGTACATAAGTAGGCATTGTCCCTTATGTATTGGATCCCAAAGCAATTTCTGTGTTTTGTGGTCAATGTGAAGGTCCTAGTGATACAGTAAACCAGCACTGGTGCATTGGAATCTAATACAGGTCTACCAGGAGCCGCTCAAACACTAACTCTTATAATAATCACTCTACTTGTACTTAAGACGGCATTGTTCCTTTTGTATTCAATCCCGATGCAATTTGTGTGTTTCATGGTCCCTCTGAAGGTCCAAGGGATACAGAAAACCTACACTGGTGCATCGGAATCTAATACTGGTTTCCCAGGAGCAGCTCAAAGCACAAACTCTTGGAAGATTCACTCCTCTTTTACTTAAGTAGGATTTGTGCTTTTTGTATTCAGTCCCGATGCAATTTCTGTGTTTCATGGTCAATGTGAAGGACAAAAGGGATAAAGTAAACCTGCACTGGTGCATCGGAATCTAATACTGGTCTCCCAGGAGCCGTTCAAAACACAAACGCTTAGAAGACTCACTCTTCTTGTACTTAAGTCGTCATTGTGCGTTTTACATCAATCCCGAAGCAATTTCAGTGATTCCTGGTCAATGTGAAAGCCCAAGGGATACAGTAACCGTGCACTGGTGCATCGGAATCTAATACTGCTCTCCCAGTAGCCGCTCAAAGCACAAACTCTTGGAAGATTCACTCTTCTTGTACTTCCGTCGGCATAGTGCCTTTTGTATTCAATCCCGACGCAATTTCTGTGTTTCATGGTCAACGTGAAGGTCCAAGGGATACAGTAAACCTGCACTAGTGCATCGGAATGTAACACTGGTCTCCCAGGAGCCGCTCAAATTACAAACTCTTAGATGATTCACTCTTCTTGTACTTATGGCGCCATTGTGCCTTTTGTATTCAATCCCGACGCAATTTCTGTGTTTCATGGTCAATGTGAAGGTACAAAGGATACAGTAAAGCTGCACTGGTCCATCGGAATCTGATACTGGTCTCCCAGGAGCCGCTCAAAGCACAAACCCTTAGAACACTCACTCTTCCTGTACATAAGCCGGCATTGTGCCTTATGTATCCAATCCCGATGCAATTGCTGTGTTTCATGGTCAATGTGAAGGTCCAAGTGATACAGTAAACCAGTACTGGTACACTGGAATCTAATACTGGTCTACCAGGTGCCGCTCAAACACAAACTCTTATAATATTCACTCTACTTGTACTTAAGTCGGCATTGTTCCTTTTGTATTCTATCCCGATGCAATTTGTGTGTTTCATGGTCCATGTGAAGCTCCAAGGGATACAGAAAACCTGCCCTGGTGCATCGGAATCTAATACTGGTCTGCCAGGAGCAGCTCAAAGCACAAACTCTAGGAAGATTGACTCCTCTTTTACTTAAGTCGGCATTGTGCCTCTTGTATTCAATCACGATGCAATTTCTGTGTTTCATGGTCAATATGAAGGTCCAAGGGATACAGTAAACCAGCACTGGTTCATCGGAATCAAATACTGGTCTCCTAGGAGCCGCTCAAACACTAAGTCTTATAATATTCACTCTACTCATACTTAAGTCAGCATTGTGCTTTTTGTATTCAGTCGCGATGCAATTTGTTTGTTTCATGGTCCATCTGAAGTTCCAAGGGATACAGTGAACCTGCACTGGTGCATCGGAATCTAATACTGGTCGCCCAGGAGCCGCTCAAAGCACAATCCCTTAGAAGATTCTCTCATCTTGTACTTAAGTCGGCATTGTGCCTTTTGTATTCATTCGCGATGCCTATTTCTGTGTTTCATTATCAATGTGAAGGTCCAAGAGATACAGTAAACCTGCACTGGTGCATCGGAATATAATACTGCTCTCCCAGGAGCCGCTCAAAGCACAAACTCTTAGAAGATTCACTCTTCTTGTACTTAAGTCGGCATTGTGCCTTTTGTATTCAATCCCAATGCAATTTCTGTGTTTCATGGCCAATGTGAAGGTCCAAGGGATACAGTAAACCTGCACTAGTGCATAGGAATCTAACACTGGTCTCCCAGGAGCCACTCAAAGCACAACCCTTAGACGATTCACTCTTCTTGTACTTAAGTCGGCATAGTGCCTTTTGTATTCAATCCCAACGCATTTACTGTGTTTCATGGTCAACGTGAAGGTCCAAGGGATACAGTTAACCTGCACTAGTGCATCGGATTGTAACACTGGTCTCCCAGGAGCCGCTTAAATTACAAACTCTTAGGTGATTCACTCTTCTTGTATTTACGGCGGCATTGTGCCTTTTGTATTCAATCCCGACGCAATTTCTATGTTTCATGGTTAATGTGAGGGTACAAAGGATACAGTAAACCTGCACTGGTCCATTGGAATCTAATACTGGTCTCTCAGGAGCCGCTCATAACCCAAACCCTTAGAAGATTCACTCTTTGGATTCAACCCCGATGCAATATCTGTGTTTCGTGGTCTATTTGAAGTTATAAGGGATACAGTACACCTGCACTAGTGCATCGGAATCTAATACTGGTCTCTCAGGAGCCGCTTCAAGAACAAACCCTAAGAATATACACTCTTCTTGTACTTATGTTGGCATTAGGCCTTTTGTATTCAATCCCGATGCGATTTGTGTGTTTCATGGTCCATGTGAAGGTCCAAGTGATACAGTAAACCTGCACTGGTGCATCGGAATCTAATACTGGTCTGCCAGGGGCAGCTCAAAGCACAAACCCTAGGAAGATTGACTCCTCTTTTACTTAAGTAGGCTTTGTGCCTTTTGTATTCAGGCCCGATGCAATTTCTGTGTTTCATGGTCAATGTGAAGGACCAAGGGATAAAGTAAACCTGCACTGGTGCATCGGAATTTAATACTGGTCTCCCAGGAGCCGTTCAAAACACAAACGCTTAGATGACTCACTCTTCTTGTACTTAAGTCGTCATTGTGCGTTTTGCATTCGATCCCGAAGCATATTCAGTGATTCCTGATCAATGTGAAAGCCAAAGGGATACAGTAACCGTGTACTGGTGCATCGGAATCTAACACTGGCCTCCCAGGAGCCGCTCAAAACACAAACCCTTAGACGATTCACTCTTCTTGTACTTATGGCGGCATTGTGCCTTTTGTATTCAATCCCGACGCAATTTCTGTGTTTCATGGTCAATGTGAAGGTACAAAGAATACAGTAAAGCTGCACTGGTCCATCGGAATCTACTACTGGTCTCCCAGGAGCCGCTCAAAGCACAAACCCTTAGAAGATTCACTCTTCCTGTACATAAGCCGGCATTGTGCCCTATGTATCCAATCCCGATGCAATTGCTGTGTTTCATGGTCAATGTGAAGGTCCAAGTGTTACAGTAAACCAGCACTGGTACATTGGAATCAAATACTGGTCTACCAGGTGCCGCTCAAACACAAACACTTATAATATTCACTCTACTTGTACTTAAGTCGGCATTGTTCCTTTTGTATTCAATCCCGATGCAATTTGTGTGTTTCATGGTCCATGTGAAGCTCCAAGGGATACAGAAAACCTGCACTGGTGCATCGGAATCTAATACTGGTCTGCCAGGGGCAGCTCAAAGCACAAACCCTAGGAAGATTGACTCCTCTTTTACTTAAGTCGGCATTGTGCCTTTTGTATTCAATCACGATGCAATTTCTGTGTTTCATGGTCAATGTGAAGGTCCAAGGGATACAGTAAACCAGCACTGGTGCATCGGAATCAAATACTGGTCTTCCAGGAGCCGCTCAAACACTAAGTCTTATAATATTCACTCTACTCATACTTAAGTCGGCATTGTGCTTTTTGTATTCAATCACGATGCAATTTGTATGTTTCATGGTCCATCTGAAGTTCCAAGGGATACAGTGAACCTGCACTGGTGCATCGGAATCTAATACTGGTCGCCCAGGAGCCGCTCAAAGCACAAACTCTTAGAAGATTCTCTCATCTTGTACTTAAGTCGGCATTGTGCCTTTTGTATTCATTCGCGATGCCTATTTCTGTGTTTCATTATCAATGTGAAGGTCCAAGGGATACAGTAAACCTGCACTGGTGCATCGGAATATAAGCTGCTTTCCCAGGAGCCGCTCAAAGCACAAACTTTTAGAAGATTCACTCTTCTTGTACTTAAGTCGGCATTGTGCCTTTTGAATTCAATCCCAATGCAATTTCTGTGTTTCATGGCCAATCTGAAGGTCCAAGGGATACAGTAAACCTGCACTAGTGCATAGGAATCTAACACTGGTATCCCAGGAGCCGCTCAAAGTACAGAGTCTTAAAAGATCCACTCTTCTTGTACTTACGTCGGCATAGTGCCTTTTGTATTCAATCCCCGCGCAATTTCTGTGTTTCATGGTCAAAGTGAAGGTCCAAGGGATACAGTAAACTAGCACTAGTGCATCGGAATGTAACACTGGTCTCCCAGGAGCCGTTCAAAGTACAAATCCTTAGAAGAATCACTCTTCTTGTACTTAAGCTGTCATTGTGCATTTAGTATTCAATCCCGATGCAATTTCTGTGTTTCATGGTCAATTTGAAGTTCCAATGGATACAGTAAACCTGCACTGGTGTCTCGGAATCTAATACTGGTCTCCTTGGAGCCACTCTAAGAACAAACCCTATGTAACAATTGTGTTACTGAATGTGACACTTCTGTCACTCAGTGTAACTGGTTTTTCTCTTTTGATGCTGTCAATTGTCAGGATGAGCATTCTAAAGCATTCTGTCAGGGTGAATATATTAAATAATTAACTTTTCTCTCTTAACAACATATGGGCAGGGTGGGTTCTTCCTTGGCTCGGGTGTGAGGTCGAATGTAATATCATATTTACATAAGATAACTTTTATTGAAGATTTGTACAACTGTATCTAACGGGATGTTCTGGTTCGGAGAGCGGCAGCTGTGTCGTTGTGGAGTCTTCTGCTGAGGCAGCGGCGGCGGCGGAGGCGGCGGCGGCGTCTGATTACGCGTAGCGGTGTGTATCTCGTGTCGCCGTCTCGCCCAGCTGACTGGAGACACGCAGCGCGAGGTGGCCGGTTTAACTATTGCGAGCGAAGTCGTGCATCGGATGACACCTTGGGTGTGGCGTCCCAGTGTTTCTCTTCTCTAAGCGGCCGCGTGTGTTGTGCGTCGACCAGCGGAGCGGCGCTGTGGGGCAAGGCCAGTGTCCCGAACTCGAACCACGGACTCCCGCTTGCCAGTCTTCGGCTGTCAGGTCTTCATCCCAGCTCACAGGTGACTGCTGAGGTGAGGCCGTCTCCTTCCCGTCCTCACGAGTCACCCGGGTACGTAAAAATCAGACTTCAAATACCTTTTATCTTCTGTCTTCTGGCGCCGCGGCTGCTGCTTGCTATTCCATTACAGCGGCGGACTTGGTGCGTCTGTGCATGAAGCAGTCTCTTCTTGCATGACGGTCTTCAGCACCGAAACTGACTGAAAACTACTGCTACTCTTCTTTTCTTCCTTCGTCTCTGGTCTTCGTCTCCGTCCCCGTCTCCGTCTTCGTCTTCGTCCCCGTCTTCATCTGTCTTCATCTGTCGGGCCCACCGCGTCTCGCCTATTTTTTTTACTTCAGTTCACTGGAGGTGAACGACTTCACGGCCATTGCCTCTTCTGTCACGTTGAAAAGCTTCTCGAAGAATCTTCTTGACCTCGGTCATTGGCTCTTGGAATGTAGGCGGGGGCCTCTGATCGCATGTGACGACTGAGAAACACGTGAGCCGGTCATTGCCTCTTGCGTCACGTTGAAAAGCTTCTCGAAGAATCTTCTTAACGTCGGTCATTGGCTCTTGGAATGTAGGCGAGGGCCTTTGCTCACATGCGACAACTGAGAAACACGTGAGCCGGTCGGGCGATGCCCTGACGGCTGAATCGACAGCGCCCTCTTATGTGGAACTTGCTGACTTCACGGTCATTGTCTCTTCTGTTCTGCCCGCTGAATGCCAGTATGTAACTCTCTAAACTAAACCAAGTTTTTCATTTATATTCTAATTTCTAGTTCACTTTGATTTCACTAATTTATTTACCTAAGTACCACTCAACATTCCTCCACCCTTCGGAGAAATTCGCCCTCGAATTTACCACTCAACATTCCTCCACTCTTCACACGGAAAAAGCACAAGCACTGAAAACTCTCGACTTAGAAGATTACACACGCTTCACATGAAGTATGTGGAAAATACCTTATCACTTTACAAAAGCACTGTACGGTCATGAATCACATAGTTCTTACATAAATGGTTGTAATAAGTGTAACAAATCTTGATGACAATGAATAAACAAAAAATAGATTTTGCACTTAGAAAATTACAGAGCAACAGCTGTTTAATCTACCCTATACTAATGCAAGAATATCTATTCTACAGTATTGTTTATGTTAACAAGAGACTCTTTAATAAAGAATGAAGTACAATAAACAAAATTAATACACTAATGCTCAAAAGTAACTACTGAAGTACACCAAGTAAGAGTGTGGTATCCAGTTAACAGGGATTTGATGAAGCGGTATATTATTATTTGGCTTATTTTTTCGTCTTAAATAAAAGAAAACTGTACAAAGCAGAAACACCAACACAAAGGTTCCAGATATACCCGTTCCTAGCATTATAATTTTAGTTTTGCGTATACCTTGTAATTTTAAGACATGTTGCATCATAACTTTGGCATCAATTTTGCCTTGCTGTGAGTTTTTGAACATATCTAATGACTTCAGAAGGGAACTTTCAAGGGAGTCATTGAGGTAGGATAGGTTTTGTGTAGGAAATGCTTGCATGGCGTTTTCTGAAAAAAGCAAACAACATGGTTAGGAACCTACCAACCTAGTAAAAACAAAAACAAAGAAAAGAAGGAATACATTGTTAACTACAAGATCTACATGTTTCTACGTTCAAGACCATTATCATGTATTAATTATTCACATTTGTATATTATCCACAGTCTACTAAGATTCAACTAGGACATTCGCACCCTTGATCGAAGATTGTATGGTACCAAGTCTGTATGTTGTGCTGGCGTGGCCACTATTTGTGCTTTACGGGAACTTCCTCCACCCTTCGGAAAAGCAGACACTATTGTTGAAGGAATTACATCTGGAGCGCCCTTAAAAGGTTTTAAACGACTTGCATGGACAATGGTAGTTCGGGTGGGCAGTTGCAATTTAACGTTGACTGGTGACGTGATCTCAATAATTTGATAAGGACCTCTGTAGTTTGTTACAAATTTCTTCGTTTTTCCTTTCGCTATATAAGGAGTTGAAAGCATAACCCACTGACCGATTTTGTAATTTGGATATTTAGCTTGGGTATTACCTAATCTTTCCTGTCGTTCCAAAGCCTTTGTATTAGATTTTTGAACCTTTTTCCATACATCCTTCATCATTCGACTGAAATCTCTTACTGTTTCTCCGACTCTTCCGTTTTTCTGCCTGATTACATCAAAAGGGGACGGCATTTTTCTCCCATAGACCAGTTCATAAGGTGACATGCCAGTTGCTTCATGCGTTTTGGCGTTGTATACCGACACGATTATTGGTAAATACGTATCCCAATTAGAATGTTGTTCTTGCCAATTGTCCGATGAACTCTTTCTGCGCGCCCGTTGCACTGAGGGTGTAATGGAGTTGGGCAAAATGCGTATTTTTAATAAGTGGCATAGCTGTTTCATTAATTCAGACATAAAATTAGATCCCTGATCTGTGATAATAGCTTCAGGTACGCCAAATTTAAGTATCCAGTTGTTAACTAAAGCTTGGGCAACTGTATTTGCTTGCTGATCTGGGAGACTCACCATAGCTAGATAGCGTGAAAAGTGATCGATAAGTGTAAGAACATACTTATTACCAGCAGGTGTTTTATGAAATGGCCCGTAGAGATCCAGTCCACAGATTTGAAACGGACATGAAGCCTCGGGGAGCCTCTGTAAGGGTATTTTTGAACGAGAAAGTTCAGCTCGTTGTGCGTACGCAATGCAATTACGAACGTACTGCGCAACTTCCTGCTTTCTGGTTTGCCACCAAAATCGCTCTGCTACACGTCTTTCGGTTGTCCGCTGTCCACCGTGTCCTGCAAGGATATGATCGTGGGCCTCTGCCATTATTTCTTGTCTAAGGTGTTGGGGAACAACAATTCGCGGTCCCAGTTTTGTTTTACGGCATAATACACCATCTTCAAAGCAAAATTGTTTTTGAGTTGCGTATTTTTTACATTCTGTATCCTCATCTTGTGCCTTTCTCCAGTCCTCAGTACCTCGGCCCGTTGCTTCCAAAAGTGCTATTTTCCGACTTAGGCAATCTGCATTCGTGTGTTTTTTGCCTGGTTTATGGATAACTTCGAAATCCATTTCAGAAAGACATAGGGCCCAACGGGTGAGACGACTAGATGGATCCTTTAACCCAAGCAACCATTTTAAAGCTGCGTGGTCTGTAATGACCTTGAATTTCCTACCATACAAGTAGCATTTAAAGTATTTGATACCATAAATAACACTTAACAATTCTTTCTCCGTTGTGGAATAATTTCTTTCTGCCGTTGTTAGTTGTCTCGAAGCGTAGGCTATGGGGTGTTCCGTGCCATTAATATTCTGACTCAAAACAACTCCTACTGAATGACCACTTGCGTCACAGGATAAAATAAATTCTTTGTTATAATCTGGATAGGCTAAAACTGGACTGTGTGTTAACTTATCTTTAAGGGTTTGAAATGCTGATTCACAATCTTCAGACCTATGAAATTTTGCACCCTTTTTCAATAATTGGGTTAAGGGTCGGGCAATTTCAGCAAAATTTTGAACATATTTTCGGTAATACGATGCGAGACCAATGAAACTTTGTACCTCCTTAACGCGTTGTGGTGTTGGGAAGTCCTTAACTGCCGAAATTAATCGAGGATCTGTTTTAATTCCTTTTTCACTAATGACATGCCCTAGGTATGTAACCTCTGTCAATGCAAAAGTACATTTTTCCATATTTAATGTTAATTTAGCTTTTCTAAGTCTCTGAAAAGCATTACGCAGACGCACAGCATGTTCATTAATATCTCTGGAGAATACAATAATGTCGTCTAGATATACACAACATTGCTGAGTTTTGAGTCCTCGCAATACTCCATCGAGTAGTCTTTGAAAAGTTGCTGGTGCATTTTTCAAACCGAAAGGCATTCTTTTAAATTGCCAGTGGCCTCCAGGGGTAGAAAATGCTGTTTTATGCCTATCTTCAGGAGCAACTTCCAATTGATGATATCCGCTACGTAAATCGATTGTTGAAAAGTATTTACTGTTACCCAAACTGTCAATGATATCTGTAATGTTTGGAAGAGGATAAACATTTGAGATAGTCTGTTTGTTAAGGTGTCTTTAGTCACAACAAAATCTATATCGTTTCGTACCGTCGGGAGACTTCTTTGGAATAATTACAATATTTGAATTATAAGGCGAATCAGAATATTCTATAATTCCATCTTTTAGATGCTGTTCCAAAAATTCATCCAGTACTGGCTGTAAGTGATGCGGAACTCTCTCTATAAGGCTTCCTATAAACTGGGGGGCTATTTCCTGTTGGGATCTTATGCTGTGTGATGTCTGTTGCTGGCAATGGACCTTCTGCATTAAATAAATCTTGGAACTCAACTAAAACTGCTTCTATCGTGTCTCTATCCTTTCCTTTCAAATGCTCAGTCTTCTGGCGCAATGCGGTTTTATAGGCGTCTGGTTTCTGACCATCATTAATATCTGACCAAATGAAATCTTCTTCTTCAAAAGTACAGACTGTAGCTACTAATATTCCCTTATGCAACTCTTTGTCCTCCACTCCGAAATTGTCAATATCTACCGGTACTTTTCTTTCTCCCTTAAGTATTCATTCTTCATTTTGTATTAAATTCCGATACAATTTCTGTGTTTCATGGTCAATGTGAAGGTCCAAGGGATACAGTAAACCTGCACTGATGCATCGGAATCTAATACTGGTCTCCCAGAAGCCGCACAAGGCAATAACTCTTAGAAGATTAACTCTTCTTGCACTTAAGCATGCAGTCTCCCTTTTGTATTCTTTCCCGATGCAATTTCTGTGTTCTTGGTCAATGTGAAGGTCCAAGGAACACTGTAACCCTGCAGTGATGCATCAGAATCTGATACTGGTTTCCCAGGAGAAGCTCAAAGCACCAACTCTTAGAAGATTCAATCTTCTTGCACTTAAGTCGGCATTGCGCCTTTTGTATTTAATACCGATGTAATTTCTGTGTTTCATGGTCAATGTGAAACTCCAAGGGTAACAGTAAACCTGCACTGGTGCATCGGAATCTAATACTGGTCTCCCTGAGGCCGCACAAACACTAACTCTTAAAAGATACACTCTTCTTGTACTTAAGTAGCCATTCTCCCTTTTGTATTCAATCCCGATACAATTTCTGTGGTTCATGGTCAATGTGAAGGTCCAAGGGATATAGCAAACCTGCACCGGTGCATCGGAATCTAATACTGGTATCCCAGGAGCCGCTCAAAGCACAAACTCTTATAAGATTCACTCTTCTTGTACTTAAGCCCGCATTGTTCTTTTGTATTGAATTCCGATGCAATTTCTGTGTTTCATGGTCAATGTGAAGGTTCAAGGGATGCAGTAAACCTGCACTGGTGTATCGGAATCTAATACTGGTCTCCCAGGAGCCGCTCAAAGCACATACTCTTAGAAGATTCACTCTTCTTCTAGGTAAGTCCGCATTGTGCTTTTTGTATTCAATCTCGATGCAATTTCTGTGTTTCGTGGTCAATGTGAAGGTCCAAGGGTTACAGTAAACCTGCAATGGTGCATCGGAATCTAATACTTGTTTCCCAGGAGCCCCTCAAAGCACTGACTCTTAGAAGATTCACTCTTCTTGTACTTAAGTATGCATTCTGACTTTTGTATTCAATCCTGATGCAATTTCTATGTTTCATGGTCAATGCGAAAGTCCAAGGGATACAGTAAACCTTCACCGGTACATCGGAACCTAATACTGGTCTCCCAGTAGCCGCTCAAAGCACAAACTCTCAGAACATTCACTCCTCCTCTACTTAAGTCGGCATTGTGCTTTTATATTCAATTACGATGCAATTTCTGTGTTTCATTGTCAATGTGAAGGTCCAAGGTATACAGTAAACCTGCACTGGTGCATCGAAATCTGAAACTGGCCTCCCAGGAGCCGCACAAAGCACAAAATCTTAGAAGATTCACCCTTCTTGTATTTAAACCGCCATTGTGCCTTTTGTAATCAATCCCGATGCCATTTCTGTGTTTCGTGGTCAATGTGAAGGTCCAAGAGTAACAGTAAACTTGCACTGGTGGATCGGAATCTAATTCTGGTCTCCCAGGAGCCACACAAATCACAAACTCTTAGAAGATTTATTCTTCTTGTAGTTAAGTCGGCATTGTGCCTTTTGTATTCAATTCCGATGCAATTTCTGTGCTTCATGGTCTATGTGAAGGTCCAAGGGTTACAGTAAACCTCCACTGGTGCATCGGAATCTAATTATAGGCTCCCAGGAGCCGCGTATAACACAAACTCTTAGAAGATTCACTCTTCTTGCACTTAAGTCGGCATTGTGCTTTTTGTATTCAATCCCGATGAAATTTCAGTCTTTCGTGGCCAATATGGAGGTCCAAGGGATGCAGTAAACTTGCACTGGTGCATCGGAATGTAATACTGGTCCCCAGGAGCCGCTCATAGCACACAGTCTTAGAAGATTCACTCTTCTTGTACTTAAGTCGCCATTGTGCATTTGCTAATCAATCCCGATGCAATTTCTGTGTTTCATGGTCAATGTGAAGGTTCAAGGGATACAGTAAACCTGCACTGGTGCATTGGAATCTAATACTGGTCTCCCAGGAGCCGCTCAAAGCACTAACTCTTAGAAGATCCAATCTTCTTGTACTTAAGTCGGCATTGTGGCTTTTGTATTCAATCCCGATGCAATTTCTGTGTTTCATGGTCAATGTGAAGGTCCAAAGGGATACAGTAAACCTGCACTGATGCATCGGAATCTAATACAGGTTTTCCAGGAGCCTTTCAAAGCACAAACTCTTAGAGGATCACTCATCTTGTACTTAAGTCTGCATTGACATTTTGTATTCAATCCCGATGCCATTTCTGTGTTTCATGATCAATGTGAAGGTTCAAGGGATACAGTTAAGCTGCACTGGTGCATTGGAATCTAATACTGGTCTCCCAGGAGACGCTCAAATCACTAACTCTTAGAAGATTCAATCTTCTTGTACTTAAGTCGGCATTGTGCCTTTTGTATTCAATCCCGATGCAATTTCTGTGTTTCATGGTCAATGTGAAGGTCCAAGTGTTACAGTAACCCTACACTGGTGCATGGGAATCTAATACTGGTCTCCCAGATCCGCACAAGTCACTAACTCTTAGAAGATTAACTCTTCTTGCACTTAAGTATGTATTCTGCATTTTGTATTCTATCCCGATGCAATTACTGTGTTCGTGGTCAATTTGAAGGTCAAGGAATACTGTAAACCTGCAGTGATGCATCGGAATCTAATACTGGTTTCCCAGGAGAAGCTCAAAGCACCAACTCTTAGAAGTTTCAATCTTCTTGTACTTAAGTCGGCATTGTGTCTTTTGTATTTAATCCCGATGCTATTTCTGTGTTTCATGGTCAATGTGAAGATCCAAGGGTTACAGCAAACCTGCACTGGTGCATCGGAATCTAATACTGGTCTCCCAGAGGCCGCACAAAGCACTAACTCTTAAAAGATTCACTCTTCTTGTACTTAAGTAGGCATTCTGCCTTTTGTACTCAATCCCGATGCAATTTCTGTGTTTCATGGTCAATCTAAAGGTCCAAGGGATACAGTAAACCTGCACTGATGCATCGGAATCTTATACTGTTCTCCTAGGAACCGTTCAAAGCACAAACTCTTAGAAGATTCACTCTTTTTGTACTTAATCGGCATTGTGGATTTTGTATTCAATCCCGTTGCAATTTCTGGGTTTCATGGCCAATGTGAAGGTCCACGGCATGCAGTAAACCGGTACTGGTGCATCTGAATCGAATACTGGGATACTGGTTCCCCAGGAGCCGCTCATAACACATAGTGTTATAAGATTCACTCTTCTTGTACTTAAGTCGCCAATGTGCATTTTGTGTTCAATCCCGATGCAATTTCTGTGTTTCGCGGTCAATGTGCAGGTCCAAGGAATACTGTAAACCTGCACTGGTGCATCGGAATCTAATACTGGTCTCACAGAGGCCGCACAAAGCACTATCTCTTAGATGATTCACTATACTTGTACTTAAGTACGCATTCCCTCTTTATTATTCAGCCCCGATCCATTTTCTGTGTTTCACGGTCAATGTGAAAGTCCAAGGGATATAGTAAACCTGCACCGGTGCATCGGAATCTAATACTGGTAACCCGGGAGCCGCTCAAAGCACAAACTCTTATAAGATTCTCTCTTCTTGTACTTAAGCCGGCATTGTTCTTTTGTATTCAATTCCGATGCAATTTCTGTGTATCATGGTCAATGTGAAGGTCCAAGTGATGCAGTAAACCTGCACTAGTGCATCGGAATCTAATATTGGTCTCCCAGGAGCCGTTCGAAGTACAAACTCTTAGAAGATTCACTCTTCTTGTACATTAGTATGCATTCTGCCTTTTGTATTCAATCCCGATGCAATTTCTTTGTTTCATAGTCAATGGGAAGGTCCAAGGTATACAGTAAACCTGCACTGGTGCAGCGGAAACCAATATTGGCTTCCCAGGAGCCGCACAAAGCACAAAATCTTAGAAGATTCTCCCTTCTTGTATTTAAGCCGCCATTGTGTCTTTTGTACTCAATCCCGATGCAATTTCTGTGTTTAATGGTCTATGTGAAGGTCCAAGGGTAACAGTAAACTTGCACTGGTGGATCGGAATCTAATACTGGTCTCCAAGGTGTCGCACAAATCACAAACTCTTAAAAGATTCATATTTCTTGTATTTAAGTCGCCATTGTGCCTTTTGTATTCAATCCCGATACAATTTCTGTGTTTCATGGTCCATGTGACGGTTTAAAAGGTACAGTAAACCTGCACTGGTGCATCGGAATCTAATACTGGTCTCCCAGGAGCCGCTCAAATCACAAACTCTTAGAAGGTTCACTCTTCTTGTAGTTGAGTCGGCATTGTGCCTTTTGTATTCAATTCCGATTGAATGTCTGTGCTTCATGGTCAATGTCAATGTCCCAGAGATACAGTTAACCTGCACTGGTGCATCGTAAACTAACACTGGTCTCACAGGAGCCGTTCAAAGCACAAACTCTTACAAAATTCACTCTTCTTGTATTTAAATCGGCATTGTGCCTATGGTATTCTATCCCGATGCAATTTGTGTGTTTCATGGTCAATGTGGAGGTCCAATGGATACAGTAAACCTGCACTGGTGGATCGGAATCTAATACTGGTCTCCCAGGAGCCGCTCAAAGAACAAAAATTTATAATATTCACTCTTCTTGTACTTAAGCTGGCATTGTACATTTTGTATTCAATCCCGATGCAATTTCTGTGTTTCATGGTCAATGTAAATGTCCAAGGGTTACAGTAGACCTGTAGAGGTGCATCGGAATCTAATACTGGTCTCCCAGGAGCCGTTCAGAGTACAAGTTCTTAGAATATTCAATCTTCGTGTACTTAAGTCGGCATTGTGCCTTTTGTATTCAATCCCGATGTAATTACTGTGTTTCATGGTCAATGTGATTGTCCAAGGGATGCTGTAAACCTGCACTGGTGCATCGGAATCTAATACTGGTCTCCCTGGAGCCGTTCAAAACACAAACGATTAGAAGATTCACTCTTCTTGTACTTATATCGGCATTGTGCCTTTTGTATTCAATACCGATACAATTTCTGTGTTTCATGGTAGATGTGAAGGTCGAAGGGTTACAGTAAACCTGCTCTGGCGCATCAGAATCTAATTCTGGTTTCCCAGGAGCCGCTCGAATCACAAACTATTGGAACATTTACTCTTCTTGTACTTAAGTCGGCATTGTGCCCTTTGTATTCAATCCCGATGCAATTTCTGTGTTTCGTGGTCAATGTGAGGGTCCCAGGGTTACAGTAAACCTCCACTGGTGCATCGGAATCTAATACTTGTCTCAAAGGAGCCGCTCAAAATACAAACTCGTAGAAGATTCAGCCTTCTTGTACTTAAGTAGGCATTGTGTCTTTGGATTCAATCCCGATGCAATATCTGTGTTTCATTGTCAATCTTAAGGTCCAAGGGAATCAGTAAATATCCACTGGTTCATCGGTCTTTAATACTGGTCTCCCATGAGCAGCTCAAAGCACAAACTCTCACTCTTCTTGTTCTTAAGTACGCATTCTGCCTTTTGTATTTAATCACGATCCTATTTCTATGTTTCATGGACAATGCGAAGGTCCAAGGAATACAGTTAACCTGCACCGGTGCATCGGAATCTAATACTGATCTCCCAGGAGCCGTTTAAAGCTCAAACTCTTAGAAGATTCACTCTTCTTGTACTTAAGTCGGCATGTGCCTTTTGTATTCTATCCCGATGCAATTTCCTTGTTTCATGGTCAATGTGAAGGTCCAAGGGTTATAGTAAACCTGCACTGGGGCATCGGAATCTAATGCTGGTCTCCCAGGAGCCGCTCAAAGGACTAACCCTTAGTACATTCACTCTTCTTGTACTGAAGTATGCGTTCTGCCTTTTGTATTCAATCACGATGTAATTTCTGTGTTTCATGGTCAATATGAATGTCCAAGCGTTACAGTAAACCTGAACTTGTGCATCAGAATCTAATACTGGTCTGCCAGGAGCCGCTCAAAGCACTAACACATAGAAGATACACTCCTCTTGTACTTAAGACGCCATTGTGCCTATCGTATTCAATCCCGATTCAATTTCTGTTCTTCATGGTCAATGTGAATGTCCAAGGGTTACACAAAACCTGCACTGTTGCACCGGAAACTATTATAGGTCTCGCAGGAGCCCCTCAAAGCACAAACTCTTAGAAGATTCACTCTTCTTGTACTTAAATCGGCATTGTGCATTTTGTAATCAATCCCGATGCAATTTCTGTGTTTCGTGGTCAATATGAATGTCCAAAGAATACAGTAAACCTGCACTGATGCAACGGAATCTAATACTGGTTTGCCAGGAGTTGCTCAAAGCACAAACTCTTAGAAGATTCACTCTTCTTGTACTTAAGTTGGAATTGTGCCTTTTGAGTTCAATCCCGATGCAATTTCTGTGTTTTGTGGTCAATGTGAAGGTCCAAGGGTTACAGTAAACGTGCACTGGGGCGTCGGAATCTAACACTGGTCTCCCAAGAGCTGTTCTAAGCAGAAACTCTTAGAATAATCACTCTTCGTGAACTTAAGTCGGCATTGTGCCTTTTATATTGAATCACGATGTAATTTCTGTGTTTCATGGTCAATGTGAAGGTCCAAGGGATACAGTAAACCTGCACTGGTGCATCGGAATCTGATACTGGTCACCCAGGAGCCGATGAAAGCAGAAAGTCTTAGAAGATTCACTCTTCTTGTACATAAGTCGGCATTGCGCTTTTTGCATTCAATCCCGATGCTATTTCTGTGTTTAATGGTCAATATGAAGGTCCAAGGGATACAGTAAACCTGCACTGGTGCATCGGAATCTAATACTGGTATCCCAGGAGCCGCTCAAAGCACAAACTCTTATTAGATTCACTGTTCTTGTACGTAAGCCGGCATTGTGCTTTAGTATTCAATCCCAATGCAATTTCTGTGTTTCATGGTGATTGTGTAGGTCAAGGGATGCAGTAAACCTTCATTGGTCCATCGGAATGAAATACTGGTCCTCAGGAGCTGCTCATAGCCCACAGCATTAGAAGATTCACTCTGCTTGTACTTAATTCGGCATTGTGCATTTTTTATTCAATCCCGATCCAATTTCTGTGTTTCATGGTCAATGTGAAGGTCCAAGGGATACAGTAAACATGCACTGATGCATCCGAATATAATACTGGTCTCCCAGGAACCGTTCAAAGCACAAACTCTTAGAAGATTCACTCTTCTTGTACATAATCGGCATTGTGGATTTTGTATTCAATCCCGTCGCAATTTCTAGGTTTCATGGTCAATGTGAAAGTCCAAGGGATGCAGTAAACCAGTACTGGTGCAACTGAATCGAATACTGGAATACTGGTACCCAGGAGCCGTTCATAACACACAGTCTTAACAGATTCACTCTTTTTGTACTTAGGTCGCCATTGTGCATTTTGTATTCAATCCCGACGCAATTTCTGTGTTTCGTGGTCAATGTGAACGTCCAAGGAATACTGTAAACTTGCAGCGATGCATCTGAATCTAATACTGGTTTCCCACGAGAAGCTCAGAGCACCAACTCTTAGAAGATTCAATCTTCTTCTACTTAAGTCGGCAATGTGCTTTTGTATTCAATCCCGATGCAATTTCTGTGTTTCATGGTCAAACAATACAAACATCTCAAAAATGAGATCGACAGGAAGTGCAAAATGGCTAAGCAGGGATGGCTAGAGGACAAAAGCTTGCACAGGATAGAGTAGCATGGAGAGCTGCATCAAACCAGTCTCAGGACTGAAGACCACAACAACAACAACATGGCCAATGTGAAGGTCCAACGGATATAGTAAACCTGCACCGGTGCATCGGAATCTAAAACTGGTATTCCAGGAGCCGCTCAAAGCACAAACTCTTATAAGATTCACTCTTCTTGTACTTAAGCCGGCATTGTTCTTTTGTATTCAATTCCAATGCAATTTCTGTGTTTCATGGTCAATGTGAAGGTCCAAGGGATGCAGTAAACCTACTCTGGTGCATCGGAATCTGATACTGGTCTCCCAGGAGCCGTTCGAAGGACAAACTCTTAGAAGATTCACTCTTCTTGTACATTAGTATGCATTCTGCCTTTTGTATTCAATCCCGATGCAATTTCTTTGTTTCATAGTCAATGGGAAGGTCCAAGGTATACAGTAAACCCGCACTGGTGCAGCGGAAACCAATAGTGGCTTCTCAGGAGCCGCACAAAGCACAAAATCTTAGAAGATTCTCCCTTCTTGTATTTAAGCCGCCATTGTGCCTTTTGTACTCAATCCCGATGCAATTTCTGTGTTTCATGGTCTATGTGAAGGTCCAAGGGTAACAGTAAACTTGCACTGGTGGATCGGAATCTAATACTGGTCTCCCAGGAGTCGCACAAATCACAAACTCTTAAAAGATTCATATTTCTTGTATTTAAGTCGCCATTGTGCCTTTTGTATTCAATCCCGATACAATTTCTGTGTTTCATGGTCCATGTGACAGTTTAACAGGCACAGTAAACCTGCACTGGTGCATCGGAATCTAATACTGGTCTCCCAGGAGCCGCTCAAATCACAAACTCTTAGAAGGTTCACTCTTCTTGTAGTTAAGTCGGCATTGTGCCTTTTGTATTCAATTCCGATTGAATGTCTGTGCTTCATGGTCAATGTCAATGTCCCAGAGATACAGTTAACCTGCACTGGTGCATCGGAAACTAATACTGGTCTCCCAGGAGCCGTTCAAAGCACAAACTCTTACAAAATTCACTCTTCTTGTATTTAAATCGGCATTGTGCCTATTGTATTCTATCCCGATGCAATTTCTCTGTTTCATGGTCAATACGAAGGTTCAAATGATACAGTAAACCTGCACTAGTGCATCGGAATCTAATACTGGTCTCCCAGGAGCCGCACAAAACACAAACTCTTAGAAAATTCACTCTTCTTGTATTTAAATCGGCATTGTGCCTATGGTATTCTATCCCGATGCAATTTGTGTGTTTCATGGTCAATGTGATGGTCCAACGGATACAGTTAACCTGCACTGGTGGATCGGAATCTAATACTGGTCTCCCAGGAGCCGCTCAAAGAACAAAAATTTATAATATTCACTCTTTTTGTACTTAAGCTGGCATTGTACATGTGTTTCATGGTCAATGTAAATGTCCAAGGGATACAGTAGACCTGTAGAGGTGCATCGGAATCTAATACTGGTCTCCCAGGAGCCGTTCAAAGCACAAGCTCTTAGAATATTCACTCTTTGTGTACTTTAGTCGGCATTGTGCGTTTTGTATTCAATCCCGATGTAATTACTGTGTTTCATGGTCAATGTGAATGTCCAAGGGATACAGTAAACCTGCACTGTTGCATCGGAATCTAATGCTGGTCTCCCAGGAGCCGCTCAAAGCACAAACACTTAGAAGATTCACTCTTCTTGTACTTAGATCGCGATTGTGCCCTTTGTATTCAATACCAATACAATTTCTGTGTTTCATGGTCAATGTGAATGTCGATGGTTTACAGTAAACCTGCTCTGGCGCATCAGAATCTAATCCTGGTTTCCCGGGAGCTGCTCGAATCACAAACTCTTAGAAGTTTTACTCTTCTTGTACTTAAGTCGGCATTGTGCTTTTTGTATTCAATCCCGATGCAATTTCTGTGTTTCGTGGTCAATGTGAAGATCCAATGGTTACAGTAAACCTGCACTGGTGCATCGGAATCTAATACTTGTCTCAAAGGAGCCGCTCAACGTACAAACTCTTAGAAGATTCAGCCTTCTTGTACTTAAGTAGGCATTGTGTCTTTTGTATTCAATCCCGATGCAATATCTGTGTTTCATGGTCACTCCTAAGGTCCAAGGGAAACAGTAAATATCCACTGGTTCATCTGATTCTAATACTGGTCTCCCATGAGGAGCCCAAAGCACAAACTCTCACTCGTCTTGCGCTTAAGTACGCATTATGCATTTTGTATTCAATCACGACCCTATTTCTATGTTTCATGGTCAATGTGAAGGTCCAAGGAATACAGTTAGCCTACACTGGTGCATCGGAATCTAATACTGATCTCCCAGGAGCCGTTCAAAGCACAAACTCTTAGGAGATTCACTCTTCTTGTACTTAAATCGGCATTGTGCCTTTTATATTTTCTCCCCATGCAATTTCTGTGTTTCATGGTCAATGGGAAGGTCCAGGGGATACAGTAAACCTGCACTGGTGCTACGGAATCTAATAATGGTCTCCCAGCAGCTGCCCAAAGTACACAGTCTTAGAAGATTCCCTCTTCTTGTACTTAAGTCGCCATTGTGCCTTTTGTATTCAATCCCAGTGCAATTTCTGTGTTTCATGGAAAATGTGAAGGTCCGGAATCTAATTCTGGTCTCCCAGAAGCCGCTCAAAGCACTAAATTTTAGAAGATTCCCTCTTCTTGTACTTAAGTACGCATTCTGCCTTTTGTATTCAATCCCGATGCAAATTCTGTGTTTCATGGTTAATGTGAACTTCCAAGGGATACAGTTAACCTGCACTGATGCATCGGAGTCTAACACTGGTCTCTCAGGAGCCGTTCAAAGCACAAACTCTTAGAAGATTCACTCTTCTTGTACTTAATCCGGTATTGTGCCTTTTTTATTCAATCCCGGTCCATTTTCTGAGTTTCATGGTTAATGTGAAGGTCCAAGGGATACAGTAAACCTGCACTGGTGTATCGGAATCTAATACTGGTATCCCAGAGGCCGCGCAAAGCACTAACTCTCAGAAGGTTCACTCTTCTTGTACTTAAGTAGGCATTCTGCCTATTGTATTCAATCCCGATCCAATTTATGTGTTTCATGGTCAATGTGAAGGTCCAAGGGATATAGTAAACCTGTACCGGTGCATCGTAATCTAATACTGGTATCCCAGGAGCCGCTCAAAGCACAAACTCTTATAAGATTCACTCTTCATGTACTTAAGCATGCATTGTTCTTTTGTATTCAATTCCGATGCAATTTCTGTGTTTCATGGTCAATGTGAAGGTCCAAGGGATGCAGTAAACCTGCACTGGTGAATCGGAATGTAATACTGGTCTCCCAGGAGCCGTTCAAAGCACAAGCTCTTAGAATATTCACTCTTCGTGTACTAAAGTCGGCATTGTGCCTTTTGTATTCAATCCCGATGGAATTTCTGTGTTTCATTGTCAATGTGAGGGTCCATGGGATACCTTATACGTGCACTGGTGCATCGGAATCTAATACTGGTCTCCCAGGAGCAGCTCAAAGTACAAACTCTCACTCTTCTTGTGCTTAAGTACTCATTCTACCCTTTGTATTCAATCACGATCCTATTTCTGTGTTTCATGGTCAATGTGAAGGTCAAAGTAATACAGTAAACCTGCACTGGTGCATCGGAATCTAATACTGGTCTCCCAGCAGCCGTTCAAAGCACAAACTGTTATAAGATTCATTCTTCTTGTACTTAAATCGGCATTGTGCCTTTTATAATAAATCCTCATGAAAATTCTGTGTTTCATGGTCAATGTGAAGGTCCAAGGGTTATAGTAAACCTGCACTGGTGCATCGGAATTTAATGCTGGTCTCCCAGGAGCCGCTCAAAGTATTAACCCTTAGTACATTCACTCTTCTTGTACTTAAGTGTGCATTCTGCCTTTTGAATTCAATCCCGATGCAATTTCTGTGTTTCATAGTCAATGTGAAGATCCAAGGGTTACAGTAAACTTGCACTTGTGCATCATAATCTAATACTGGTCTGCCATGAGACGCTCAAAGCACTAACACTTTGAAGATTCACTCTTCTTGTACTTAAATCGGCATTGTGCATTTTGTATTCAATTCCGATGCAATTTCTGTGTTTCGTGGACAATATGAAGGTCCAAAGGATACAGTAAACCCGCTCTGATGCAACGGAATCTAATACTGGTTTGCCAGGAGTTGCTCAAAGCACAAACTCTTAGAAGATTCACTCTTCTTGTACTTAAGTCGGAATTGTGCCTTTTGTGTTCAATCCCGATGCAATTTCTGTGTTTTATGGTCAATGTGAAGGTCCAAGGGTTAAAGTAAACCTGCACTGGGGCATCGGAATCTAATACTGGTCTCCCAAGAGCTGTTCTAAGGACAAACTCTTAGAATATTCACTCTTCGTGTACTTAAGTCGGCATTGTGCCTTTTGTATTCAATCACGATGTAATTTCTGTGTTTCATGGTCAATGTGACGGTCCAAGGGATGCAGTAAACCTGCACTGGTGCATCGGAATCTAATACTGGTCACCCAGGAGCCGCTGAAAGCACAAAGTCTTAGAAGATTCACTCTTCTTGTACATAAGTCGGCATTGCGCTTTTTGCATTCAATCCCGATGCTCTTTCTGTGTTTCATGGTCAATGTGAAGGTCCAAGGGTTACAGTAAACGTGCACTGGTGCTTGGAATCTAATTCTGGTCTCCCAGAAGCCACTCAAAGCACTAAATTTTAGAAGATTCACTCTTCTTGTACGCAAGTATGCATTCTGCCTTTTGTATTCAATGCCGATGCAAATTCTGTTTTTCATCCTTAATGTGAACTTCCAAGAGATTTAGTAGACCTGCACTGATGCATCGGAGTCTAATACTGGTCTCCCAGGAGCCGTTCAAAGCACATAAACTTAGAAGATTCACTCTTCTTGTACTTAATTCGGCATTGTGGCTTTTTTTTTCAATCTCGATCCAATTTCTGTGTTTCATGGTCAATGTGAAGGTCAAAGGATGCAGTAAACCTGCACTGGTGCATCGGAATGTAATACTGGTCCCCAGGGGCTGCTCATAGCACACAGCCTTAGAAGATTCACTCTTCTTCAACTTAAGTCGCCATTGTGCATTTTCTATTCAATCCCGATGCAATTTCTGTGTTTCATGGTCAATTTGAACGTCCAAGGGATACAGTAAACCTGCACTGATGCATCCGAATCTAATACTGGTCTCCCAGGAACCGTTCAAAGCACAAACTCTTAGAAGATTCACTCTTCTTGTACTTAATCGGCATTGTGCTTTTGTATTCAATCCCGATGCAATTTCTGTGTTTGTTGGTCAATGTGAAAGTCCAAGGGACACAGTAAACCTTTACTGGTGCATCTGAATCTGATACTGGTTTTCCAGGAGCCGCTCAAAGCACAAACTCTTAGAAGATTCAGTGTCCTTGTACTTAATTAGGCATTGTGTCTTTTGTATTCAATCCCGATGCAATATCTGTGTTTCATGATCAATGTGAAGGTCCAATTGAAACAGTAAACCAGCACTGGTTCATCGGAATATAATACTGGTCTCCCAGGAGCAGCTCAAAGCACAAACTCTCACTCTTCTTGTGCTTAAGTACGCATTCTGCTTTTTTTTTCAATCACGATCCTATTTCTGTGTTTCATGGTCAATGTGAAGGTCAAAGTAATACAGTAAACCTGCACTGGTGCATCGGAATCTAATACTGGTCTCCCAGGAGCCATTCAAAGCACAAACTCTTAGAAGATTCATTCTTCTTGTACTTAAATCGGCATTGTGCCTTTTATAATAAATCCTCATGAAAATTCTGTGTTTCATGGTCAATGTGAAGGTCCAAGGGTTATAGTAAACCTGAACTGGTGCATCGGAATTTAATGCTGGTCTCCCAGGAGCCGCTCAAAGTACTAACCCTTAGTACATTCACTCTTCTTGTACTTAAGTGTGCATTCTGCCTTTTGTATTCAATCCCGATGCAATTTCTGTGTTTCATGGTCATTGTGAAGATCCAAGGGTTACAGTAAACTTGCACTTGTGCATCATAATCTAATACTGGTCTGCCATGAGCCGCTCAAAGCACTAACACTTTGAAGATTCACTCTTCTTGTACTTAAATCGGCATTGTGCATTTTGTATTCAATTCCGATGCAATTTCTGTGTTTCGTGGACAATATGAAGGTCCAAAGGATACAGTAAACCCGCTCTGATGCAACGGAATCTAATACTGGTTTGCCAGGAGTTGCTCAAAACACAAACTCTTAGAAGATTCACTCTTCTTGTACTTAGGTCGGAACTGTGCCTTTTGTGTTCAATCCCGATGCAATTTCTGTGTTTTATGGTCAATGTGAAGGTCCAAGGGTTACAGTAAACCTGCACTGGGGCATCGGAATCTAATACTGGTCTCCCAAGAGCTGTTCTAAGGACAAACTCTTAGAATATTCACTCTTCGTGTACTTAAGTCGGCATTGTGCCTTTTGTATTCAATCACGATGTAATTTCTGTGTTTCATGGTCAATGTGACGGTCCAAGGGATGCAGTAAACCTGCACTGGTGCATCGGAATCTAATACTGGTCACCCAGGAGCCGCTGAAAGCACAAACTCTTAGAAGATTCACTCTTCTTGTACTTAATCGGCATTGTGCTTTTGTATTCAATCCCGATGCAATTTCTGTGTTTGTTGGTCAATGTGAAAGTCCAAGGGATACAGTAAACCTTTACTGGTGCATCTGAATCTGATACTGGTTTTCCAGGAGCCGCTCAAAGCACAAACTCTTAGAAGATTCAGTGTCCTTGTACTTAATTAGGCATTGTGTCTTTTGTATTCAATCCCGATGCAATATCTGTGTTTCATGATCAATGTGAAGGTCCAATTGAAACAGTAAACCAGCACTGGTTCATCGGATAATAATACTGGTCTCCCAGGAGCAGCTCAATGCACAAACTCTCACTCTTCTTGTGCTTAAGTACGCATTCTGCTTTTTGTATTCAATCACGATCCTATTTCTGTGTTTCATGGTCAATGTGAAGGTCAAAGTAATACAGAAAACCTGCACTGGTGCATCGGAATCTAATACTGGTCTCCCAGGAGCCGTTCAAAGCACAAACTCTTAGAAGATTCATTCTTCTTGTACTTAAATCGGCATTGTGCCTTTTATAATAAATCCTCATGAAAATTCTGTGTTTCATGGTCAATGTGAAGGTCCAAGGGATGCAGTAAATCAGTACTGGTGCAACTGAATCGAATACTGGAATACTGGTACCCAGGAGCCGCTCATAACACACAGTCTTAACAGATTCACTCTTCATGTACTTAAGTCGGCATTGTGCCTTTTGTGTCTAATCCCGATGCAATTTCTGTGTTTCGTGTTCAATGTGAAGGTCCAAAGGATAGAGAATACCTGCACTGTTGCATCGGAATCTAATACAGGTTTCCCGGGAGCCGCTCAAAGCACCAACTCTTAGAAGTTTCCGTCATCTTTTACTTATGTCGGCATTGTGCCTTTTGTATTCAATCCCGATCCAATTTCTGTGTTTCATGGTCAATGTGAAAGTCCATGTAATACAGTAAACCTTCACTGGTGCATCGGAATCTAATACTGGTATCCCAGGAGCCGCACAAAGCACAAATTCTTATAAGATTCACTCTTCTTGTACTTAAGTCGGCATTGTGCTTTCTGTATTCAATCCCGATGCAATTTCTGTGTTTTGTGGTCAATGTGAAGGTCCAAGGGATACAGTAAACCAGCACTGGTGCATCGTAATCTAATACAGGTCCCCCAGGAACCTCTCAAAGCACGAACTCTTAGAACATTCACTCTTCTTGTACTTAAATCGGATTCTGCATCTTGTATTCAATCCCGATGCAATTTCTGTGTTTCATGGTCAATGTGGGAATCCAAGGGTTATAGTTAACCTGCACTGGTGCATGGGAATCTAATAATGGTCTCCCAGGTGCCACTCAAAGCACTAACCCTTTGTACATTCACTCTTCTAGTACTTAAGTAGGCATTCTTCATTTTGTATTCAATTCCGATGCAATTTCTGTGTTTCATGGTCAATGTGAAGGTCCAAGGGATGCAGTAAACCTGCACTGGTGCATCGGAATCTAATACTGTTCTCCCAGGAGCCGCTCGAAACACAAACTCTTATAAGATTCACTCTTCATGTACTTAAGTCAGCATTCTACCTTTCGTATTCAATCCCGATGCAATTTCTGTGTTTCATGGTCAATGTGAAGGTCCAAGGGATACAGTAAACCTGCACTGGGGCATCGGAATCTAATACTGGTCTCCCAGGAGCCGCTAAAAACATAAACTCTTAGAAGGTTCTCTCTTCTTGTAGTTGAGTCGGCATTGTGCCTTTTGTATTCAATTCCGATGCAATTTCTGTGCTTCATGGTCAATGTCAATGTCCAAGAGATACAGATAACCTGCACTGGTGCATCGGAATCTAATACTGGTGTCCCAGGAGCCGTTCAAAGCATAAACTCTTAGAAAATTCACTTTTCTTGTGCTTAAATCGGCATTGTGCATCTTGTATACAATCCCGATGCAATTTCTGTGTTTCATGGTCAATGGGAAGGTCTAAATGATACAGTAACCCTGCACTAGTACATCGGAATCTAATACTGGTCTCCCAGAAGCCGCACAAAACACAAACTCTTAGAAAATTGACTCTTCTTGTAATTAAATCGGCATTGTGCCTATTGTATTCTATCCCGATGCAATTTCTGCGTTTCATGGTCAATGTGAATGGATACAGAAAACCTGCACTGGTGCATCGGATCTAATACTGGTCTCCCAGGAGCCGCTCAAAGCACAAAAATTTAGAAGATTCACTCTTCTTCTACTTAAGCTGGGATTGTACATTTTGTTTTCATTCCCGATGCAATTTCTAAGTTTCATGGTCAATGTAAAGGTCCAAGCTATACAGTAAACCTGTAGTGGTGCATCGGAATCTAATACTGGTCTCCCAAGGAGCCGTTCAAAGCACAAGCTCTTAGAATATTCATTCTTCAAGTACTTAAGTCGGCATTGTGACTTATGTATTCAATCCCGATGTAATTTCTGTGTTTCATGGTCAATGTGAAGGTCCAAGGGATACAGTAAACCTGCACTGGTGCATCGGAATCTAATGCTGGTCTCCCAGGAGCCGCTCAATGCACAAACACTTTCAACATTCACTCTTCTTGTACTTAGATCGCCATTGTAACCTTTGTATTCAATACCGATACAATTTCTGTGTTTCATGGTCAATGTGAAGGTCCAAGTGTTACAGTAAAACCGCACTGGTGCATCGGAATCTAATACTTGTATCAAAGGAGCCGCTCAATGTACAAACTCTTAGAAGATTCAGTCTTCTTGTACTTAGGTGTGCATTCTGCCTTTTGTATTCTATTCCGATGCAATTTCTGTGTTTCATGGTCAATGTGAAGGACCAAGGGTTACTCTAAACCTGCACTGGTTCATCGGAATCAAATACTTGTATCCCAGGAACCGCTCAAAGCACTAACTCTTGGAAAATTCACTCCTCTTGTACTTAAGTATGCATTCTACATTTGGAATTTAAACTCGACGCAATTTCTGAGTGTATTGGTCAATGCGAATATCCATGGGATACAGTAAACCATCACCGGTACATCGGAATCTAATACTGCTCTCCCAGTAGCCGCTCAAAGCACAAACTCTCAGAAGATTCACTCCTCTTGTACTTAAGCAGGCATTGTGCCTTTTGTATCCAATCCCGATGCAATATCTATGTTTCATGGTCAACGTGAAGGTCCAATTGAAACAGTAAAACAGCACTGGTTCATCGGAATCTAATACTGGTCTCCCAGGAGCAGCTCAAAGCACAAACTCTCACTCTTCTTGTGTTTAAGTACGCATTCTGCCTTTTGTATTCAATCTCGATTCTATTTCTGTGTTTCATAGTCAATGTGAAGGTCCTAGAAATACAGGAAACCTGCACTAGTGAATCGGAATGTAATACTGGTCCCCAGTAGCTGCTCATAGCACACAGCTTCAGAAGATTCACTCTTCTTGTAGTTAAGTCGCCATTGTGCATTTTCTATTCAATACCGATGCAATTTCTGTGTTTCATGGACAATGTGAAGGTCCAAGGGTTACAGTTAAGCCGCACTGATGTATCGGAATCTAATTCTGGGCTCCCTGGAGCCGCTCAAAGCAACAACTCTTAGAAGATTCAATTTTCGTGTACTTAAGTATGCATTCTGCGTTTTGTATTCAATCCCGATGCTATTTCTGTCTTTCATGATTAATGTGAAGGTCCAAGGGATACAGTAAACCTGCAGTGATGCATTGGAGTCTAATACTGGTCTCCTAGGAGCCGTTCAAAGCAGAAACTCTTAGAAGATTCACTCTTCTTGCACTTAAGTCGGCATTGTGCTTATTGTATTCAATCCCGATGCAATTTCTGTGTTTCGTGGTCAATATGAAGGTCCACGGGATACAGTAAATCTGCACTGATGCAACGGAATCTAATACTGCTTTGCCAGGAGTTGCTCAAAGCACAAACTCTTAGAAGATTAACTCTTCTTGAACTTAAGTAGGCATTGTGCCTTTTGTATTCAATCCCGATGTAGTTTCTATGTTTCATGGTCAATGTGAAGGTAAGAGTAATAGAGTAATCCTGCACTGTTGCATCGGAATCTTATACTGGTTTCCCGGGAGCCGCTCAAAGCACCGACTGTTAGAAGATTTAGTCTTTTACTACTTATGTCAGCATTGTGCCTTTTGTATTCAATCCCGATGTAATTTCTGTGTTTCATGGTCAATGTGAAGATCCGAGGGATAGAGTAAACCTGCAGTGTAGCATCGGAATCTAATACTAGTTTCCCACGAGAAGCTCAAAGCACCAACTCTTAGAAGATTCAATCTTCTTCCACTTAAGTCGGCATTGTGCCTTTTGTATTCAATCCCGATGCAATATCTGTGTTTCATGGTCAATGTGAAGGTCCAAGGGTTACAGTAAACCTACACTGGTGCATCGGAATCTAATACTGATCTCCCAAAAGGAGCACAAGTCACTAACTCTTAGAAGATTCACTCTTCTTGCACTTAAGTATGCATTCTGCCTTTTGTATTCTATCCCGATTCAAATTCTGTGTTCGTGGTCAATGTGAAGATCTAAGGGTTACAGTAAACCTGCACTGATGCATCAGAATCTAATACTGGTTTCCCAGGAGAAGCTCAAAGCACCAACTCTCAGAAGATTCAATCCTCTTGTACTTAAGTCGGCATTGTGCATTTTGTATTCAATCGCGATGCAATTTCTGTGTTTCATGGTCAATGTGAAGGAGTAAACTTGCACTGGTGCATCGGAATCTAATACTGGTCTCCCAGGAGCCGCTCAAAGCACAAACTCTTAAAACATTCACACTTCTTGTACGTAAGTAATCATTGTGACTTTGGTATTCTATCCCGATGCAATTTTTTTGTCTCATGGCCAATGTGAAGGTCCAAGGCATACAGTAAACCGGCACTGGTGAAACGGAATCTAATACTGGTCTTAGTGTATCCGCTCAAAACACAAAGTCTTAGAATATTAACTCTTCTTGTACTTATGTCGGCATTGTGTTGTTGTATTCAATCCCGATGTAATTTCTCTGTTTCTTGGTCAATGTGAAGGTCGAAGGGATTCAGTAAGCCTGCACAGGTGCACTGTAATTTAATACTCTCCCAGGAGCCGCTAAAAGCATTAACCTTTAGAAGATTCACTCGTCTTGTACTAGAGTCGGCATTGTGCTTTTAGCATTCAACCGCGATGCAGTTTCTGTATTTCATGGCCAATGTGAAGGTCCTAGAGATAGAGAAAACCTGCACCGGTACGTCGGAGTCTAATGCTGGTCTCCCAGGAGCCGCTCAAATCACAAACTCTTAGATGATTCACTCTTCTTGTACTTATGTTTGGATTATGCCTGTTGTATTTAATCCCGATGCATTTTCTGTGTTTCTTGGTCAATGTGAAGCTACAAGGGTTACAATAAACCTGCACTGGTTCATCGGAATTTAATACTGGTCTCCCGGGAGCCACTCAAAGCACAAACTCTTAGAAGATTCACTCTTCTTGTACTTAAGTCGGCATTGTGCATTCTGTATTCATTCCCGATGCAGATTCTGTAATTCATAGCCAATGTGAACGTCCATTGGTTACAGTAATCCTGCACCGGTGAATCGGAATCTAATAACCGCCTCCCAGGAGCCGCTCAAACCTAAACTCTGAGATGATTCACTCTTCTTGCACTTAAGTAGGCTTTGTGCCTTTTGAAATCAATCCCGATGCAATTTCTGTGTTTCATGGTCAATGTGAAGACCCAAGGTTTACAGTAATCGTGCACCAGTGAAACAGAATCTAATACCGGTCTCCCAGGAGCCACTCAAACACAGACTCTTAGATGATTCACTCTCCTTTCACTTAAGTAGGCATTTTTTTTGTATTCAATCCCGATGCAATTTCTATGTTACATGGTCAATGTTAACTTACTATTAATACAGTAAACCTGCACTGGTGCATCGGAATGTAATACTGGTCGCCCTGGAACCGATCAAAACACAATTCTTAGTAGATTCACTCTTCTTGTACCTAAGTCGGGATTGTGCCTTTTGTATTCACTTGCGATGAAATTTCTGTGTTTCATGGTCAATGTGAAGGTCCTAGAGGTACAGTAAACCTGCACTCGTGCATCGGAATCTAATGCTGGTCTCCCAGGAGCAGCTCGAAGCACAAACTATTAGATGTTTAACTTTTCTTGTACTTAAGTCTGCATTGTGCATTTGGTATTCAATCCCGATGCAATTTCTGTGTTTCATGGTCAATGTGAAGCTCCAAGGGGTACAGTAAACCTGCACTGATGATTCGGAATGTAATGCTGGTCTCCCAGGAGCAGCTCAAATCACCAACTCTTAGTAGATTCACTCTTCTTGTACTTATGTCGGCATTGTGCCTTTCGTAATCGGTCCCGATGCAATTTCTGTGTCTCATGGTCAATGTGAAGGTCCAAGGGTTACAGTCAACCTGCACTGGTGCTTCGGAATGTAATACTGGTCTCACAGGTGCCGCTCAAACCACAAACTCTTAGAAGATTAACTCTTCTTGTACTTAAGTAGGCATTGGGCACTTTGTATTCCATCCCGATCCTATTTCTGCGTTTCATGGTCAATGTGAAGGTCCAAGGGATACAGTAAACCTGCACAGGTGCATCGAAATCTAATACTGGTCTCCCAGGAGCCGTTCAAAGCACAATCTATTAGAAGATTCACTTTTCTTGTACTTAAATCGGCATTGTGCCTTTTATATTCAATCCCCATTCAATTTCTGTGTTTCATGGTCAATGGGAAGGTCCAAGGGATACAGCAAACCTGCACTGGTGCATCGGAATCTAGTAATGGTCTCCCAGCAGCTGCCCAAAGTACACAGTCTTAGAAGATTCACTCTTCATGTGCATAAGTCACCAATGTGCCTTTTGTATTCAATCTCGATGCAATTTCTGTGTTTCATGGTCAATGTGAAGGTCCAACTGATACAGTAAACCTGCAATGGTGCAACGGAATCTAATACTGGCCTCCCAGGAGCCGCTGAAATCACAAACTCTTAGAAAATTCACTCTTCTTGTAGTTAAGTCGGCACGTTCCTCTTGTATTCTATAACAATGCAATTTCTGTGTTTCATGGCCGATGTGAAGATCCAAGGGATACAGTAAACCCGCACTACTGCATCGGTATCTAATACTGGTCACCGAGGAGGCTCTCAAAGCACAAACTCTTAGAAGATTCAATTTTCTTGTACTTATGTCGGCATTGTGTTTTTGTCTTCAATCCCGATGCAATTTCTGTGTTTCATGGTCAATGTGAAGCTACAAGGGTTACTGTAAACCTGCACTGGTGTATCGGAATTTAATGCTGGTCTCCCAGGAGCCGCTCAAAGCACAAACTCTTAGAAGATTCACTCTTTCTGTACTTAAGTATGCATAGTGTATTAGTATTCAATCCCGATACAATTTCTATGTTTCATGGTCAATGTGAATGTCCAACGGATACAGTAAACCTGCACTGGTGAATCGGAATCTAATACTGGTCTCCCTGGACCCACTCAAAGAACAAACCCTTACAAGATTCACTCTTCTTGAACTTAAGTCGGCATTGTGGATTTTGTATTCAATCGCGATGCAATTTCTGTGTTTCTAGGTCAATGTGAAAGAGTAAACTTGCAATGGTGCATCGGAATCTAATACTGGCCTCCCAGGAGCCGCTCAAAGCACTAACTTTAAGAAGATTCACTCTTCTTGTCCTAAGTCGGCATTATGCCTTTTGTATTCAATCCCGATGAAATTTCTGTGTTTCATGGTCAATGTGAATTTACAAGGGATACAGTAAACCTGCACTGGTGCATCGGAATGTAATACTGGTCTCCCTGGAACCGATCAAAGCACAATTCTTAAAAGATTCACTCTTCTTGTCGTTAAGTCGGCATTGTGCTTTTTTATTCTATCCCAATGCATTTTCTGTGTTTCATGGTCAATGTGAAGATCCAAGGGATACAGTAAACCTGCACGGGTCCATCGGTATCTAATACTGGTCACCCAGGAGGCACTCAAAGCACAAACTCTTAGAAGATTCACTCTTCTTGTACTTAAGTCGGCATTGTGTTTTTGTATTCTATACCGATGCAATATCTGTGTCTCATGGTCAATGTGAAGGTACAAGGGATACAGTAAACTTGCACTGAAGTATCGGAAACTAATACCGGTCTCCCAGGAGCCGCTCAAAGCACAAACTCATAGAAGATTCACTCTTCATGTCCTTAAGTCGGCATTGTGCATTTGTATTCAATCCCGATGTAATTTCTGTGTTTCATGGTCAATGTGAAATTCCAAGGGATTTAGTAAACCCGCACTGGAGCATCGGAATCTAGCACTGGTATCCCAGAGGCCGCTCAAAGCACAAACTCTTAAAAGATTCACGCATTTTGTACATAAGTGTGCATTGTGCCTTTGTATTGAATCCCGATGAAATTTCTGTTTCATGGTCAATGTGAAGGTCCAAAAGATAAAGTAAACCTGCACTGGTGCATGGGAATCCATTACTGGTCTCCCAGGAGCCGCTCAAAACACAAACCCTTAGAAGATTCACTCTTCTTGTACTTAAGCCGGCATTGTGCCTTTTTTATTGAATCCCGATGCAATTTCTGTGTTTCATGGTCAATGTGAAGGGCAAAGGGATTCAGTAAACCTGCATTGGTGCATCACAAAGTAGGCTTTGTGATTTTTGTATTCAGTCGCGATGCATTTTCTGTGTTACATGTTTAATGCGAAGGGCCAAGGGATGACGTAAACCTGCACTGGTATATCGGATTCTAATACTGGTCTCCCAGGAGCCGCTCAAAGCACAAATTCTTAGAAAATTCACACTTCTTGTTCTTAAGTCGGCATTCTGCTTTTGCATTCAATACCGATGCAATTTCGGCCTTTCATGGTCAATGTGAAGGTCCAATGAATACAGTATACCTGCACTGGTGCATCGGAATCTAATACTGGTCTCCCAATTGCTGCTCAAAGCACAAAGCCTTAGATTATTAACTCTTCTTGTAGTTAAGTCGGCATTGTGCTTTAGTATTCAATCCCGATGCACTTTCTTAGTTTCATGGTCAATGTGAAGGTCCAAGGGATACAGTAAACCTGCACTGGTGCATCGGAATCTAATACTGGGCTCCAAGAAGCCGCTCAAAACACAAACTCTTAGAAGATACGCTCTTCTTGTTCTTAAGTTTGCATTGTGAATTTTGTATTTAATCCCGATGCAATTTCTGTGTTTCATGGTCAATGTGAAGGACCAAGGGATACTGTCAACCTGTAATGGTGCATCGGAATCTAATACTGGTCTCCCAGGAGACGCTCAAAGAAAAAGTCTTAGAAGATTCACTCTTCTTGTACCTAAGTCGGCATTGTGCCTTTTGTATTCAATCCCGATGAAATTTCTGTGTTTTATGGTCAATGTGAAGGTCCAATGGATACAGTACTCCTGCACTGGTGCATCGGAATCTAATACTGGTCTCCCAGGAGCCGCTCAAAGAACAAACCCTTAGAAGATTCACTCATCTTGTACTTAAGCCGGCATTGTGCCTTTTGTATTCAATCCCGATGCAATTTCGGTGTTTCATGGTCAATGTGAAGGTCAAGGGGATACAGTAAACTTGCACAAGTGCATCGGAATCTAATGCAGGTCTCCCAGGTGCCTCTCAAAGCACAAACTCTTAGAAGATTCACTCTTCTTGTACTTAAGTCGGCATTGTGCATTTTGTATTCAATCCCGAAGCAATTTCTGTGTTTCATGGTCAATGTGAAGGTCCAAGGGACGCAGTAAACCTGCACTGGTGCATCGGAATCTAATACTGGTCTCCCTGGAGCCGCGCAAAGCACAAACCCATAGAAGATTCACACTTCTTCTACTTAAGTTGGCATTGTGTCTTTTGCATTCAATCCACATGCAATTTTTGTGTTTCATGGTCAATGTGAAGATTCAAGAGATACAGTAAACAAGCACTGGAGCATCGGAATCTAACACAGGTCTCCCAGGAGCCGCTCAAAGCACAAACAGTTAGATGATTCACTCTTCTTGTAATTAAGAGGGCATTGTGCCTTTTGTATTCAATCTCGATGTTATTTCTGTGTTTCATGGTTAATGTTAAGGTCCAAAGGATACAGTAAACCTGCACTGGTGCATCGGAATCTCATACTGGTCTCCCAGGAGCCGCTCAAATCACAAACTCTTAGAAGATTAACTCTTCTTGTTCTTAAGTCGGAATTTTGCTTTTGTATTCAATCCCTATGCAATTTCTGTGTTTCATGGTCAATGTGAAGGTACAAGGGATACAGTAAACCTGCACTGGTGCATCGGAATCTAATACTGGTCACCCAGGAGCCGCTCAAAGCAAAAAGTCTTAGATGATTCACTCTTCTTGTACTGATGTTGGCATTGTTTTATTGTATTCAATCCCGATGCAATTTCTGTGTTTCATGGACAATGTGAGGGTCCAAGGGATACAGTAAACCTGCACTGGTGCATCGCATAGTAGGATTTCTGCCTTTTGTATTCAGTCCCAATGCAATTTCTGTGTTTCATGTTCAATGTGAAGGGCCGAGGGCAAAGTAAACCTGCCTAGTGCATCGGAATCTAATACTGGTCTCCCAGGAGCCGGTCAAAGCACAAATTCTTAGAAGATTCACACTTCTTGTACTTAAGTCGGTATTGAGCATTTTGTATTCAATCCCGATGCAATTTCTATGTTTTTGGGCAATGTGAAGGTCTAAGGGATACAGTAAACCTGCACAGGTGTATCGGAATCTAATACTGCTCTCCAAGGAAACGCTAAAAGTTCAAACTCTTAGAAGATTCACTCTTCTTGTACTTAAGTCGGCATTGTGCCTCTTGTATTCAATACCGATGCAATATCTGTGTCTCATGGTCAATGTGAAGGTACAAGGGATACAGTAAACCTGCACTGGTGTATCAGAAACTAATACCGGTCTCCCAGGAGCCGCTCAAAGCACAAACCCATAGAAGATTCACTCTTCATGTACTTAAGTCGGCATTGTGCATTTGTATTCAATCCCGATGTAATTTCTGGGTTTCATGGTCAATGTGAAGTTCCAAGGGATACAGTAAACCTGCACTGGAGCATCGGAATCTAACACTGGTATCCCAGAGGCCGCTCAAAGCACAAACTCTTAGTAGATTCACGCATTTTGTACATAAGTGTGCATTGTGCCTTTGTATTGAATCCCGATGAAATTTCTGCTTCATGGTCATTTTGAAGGTCCAAAAGATAAAGTAAACCTGCACTGGTGCATCGGAATCTAATACTTGTCTCCCAGGAGCCGCTAAAAACACAAACCCTTAGAAGAATCACTCTTCTTGTACTTAAGCCGGCATTGTAACTTTTCTATTGAATCCCGATGCAATTTCTGTGTTTCATGGTCAATGTGAAGGGCAAAGGGATTCAGTAAACCTGCACTGGTGCATCGCAAAGTAGGCTTTGTGATTTTTGTATTCAGTCGCGATGCATTTTCTGTGTTTCATGTTCAATGCGAAGGGCCAAGGGATGAAGTAAACCTGCACTGGTACATCGGAATCTAATACTGGTCTCCCAGGAGCCGCTCAAAGCACAAATTCTTAGAAGATTCACACTTCTTGTACTTAAGTCGGCATTCTGCTTTTGCATTCAATACCGATGCAATTTCGGCCTTTCATGGTCAATGTGAAGGTCCAATGATTACAGTATACCTGCACTGGTGCATCGGATTCTAATACTGGTCTCCCAATAGCTGCTCAAAGCACAAAGCATTACAATATTAACTCTTCTTGTAGTTAAGTCGGCATTGTGATTTAGTATTCAATCCCGATGCAATTTCTTAGTTTCATGGTCAATGTGAAGGTCCAAGGGATACAGTAAACCTGCGCTGGTGCATCGGAATCTAATACTGGGCTCAAAAAAGCCGCTCAAAGCACAAACTCTTAGAAGATACGCTCTTCTTGTTCTTAAGTAGGCTTTGTGCGGTTTATATTCAGTCCCGATGCAATTTCTGTGTTTCATGTTCAATGTGCAGGACGAAGGGATAACATAAACCTGCTCTGGTGCATCGGAATCTAATACTGGTCTCCCAGGAGCCGCTCAAAGCAAAATGTCTTTCAAGATTCACTCTTCTTGTACTTACGTCGGAATTGTGATTTTGTATTCAATCCCGATGCAATTTCTGTGTTTCATGGTCAATGTGAATGTTCAAGGGATACAGTTAACCTGCACTGGTGCATCGGAATCTATACTGGTCTCCCAGGAGCCGCTCAAAGCACATAGTCTTAGAAGATTCACTCTTCATGTAGTTATGTCGGCATTAGTGCATTTTGTAATCAATCGCAATGCAATTACTGTGTTACATGGTAAGTGTGAAGATAAATGCGATAAATTAAACCTACACTGGTGCATCGGAATCTAATACTGGTCCCCCAGGTGTCTCTCAATGCACAAACTCTTAGAAGATTCACTCTTCTTGTACATACGTTGGCATTGCACCTTTTGTATTCAATCCCGATTCAATTTCTGTGTTTCATGGTGAATGTGAAGGTCAAAGGGATACAGTAAACCTGCACTGGTGCGTCGGAATCTAATACTGGTCTCCCAATAGCCGCTCTTAGAACATTCACTCTTCTTGCAGTTAAGTTGGCATTGTGCTTTTGCATTCAATACCGATTCATTTTCTATCTTTCATGGTCAATGTGAAGGTCCAATGGATACAGTAAACCTGCACTGGTGCATCGGAATCCAATACTGCACTCCCAGTAGCCGCTCAAAGCACAAACCCATAGAAGATTCACACCTCTTGTACTTAACTCGGCATTGTGCTTTTTGTATTGAATCCCGATGCAATTTCTGTGTTTCATGGTCATTGTGAAGATCCAAGGGTTTCAGTAAACCTGAACTGGTGCATCGGAATCTAATACTGGTCACCCAGGAGCCGCTCAAAGCACAAACTCTTAAAAGATTCACTCTTCTTGTACATAAGTGGGCATTGAGCATTTTGTATTCAATACCGAAGGAATTTCTGTTTTTCATGGTCAATGTGAAGGTCCAAAAGATACAGTAAACCTGCACTGGTGCATCGGAATCTAAACTAATCTCCCAGGAGGCGCTCAAAGCACAATCCATTAGAAGATTTACTCTTCTTGTACTTAAGCCGGCATTGTGCCTTTTGTATTCACTCCCGATGCAGTTTCTGCGTTTCATGGTCAATGTGAAGGTCCAAGGGTTTCAGTAAACCTGCACTGGTGCATCAGAATCTAATACTGGTCTCCCAGGTGCCTCTCAAAGCAAAAACTCTTAGAAGATCCACTCTTCTTGTACTTAAGACGGCAGTGTGCGTTTTGTATTCAGTCCCGATGCCATTTCTGTGTTTCATGTTCAATGTGCAGGACCAAGGGATAAAATAAACCTGCACTTGTGCATCGGAATCTAATACTGGTCTCACAGGAGCCGCTCAAAGCACAAACTCTTAGTAGATTCACTCTTCTTGTACTAAAGTTGGCATTGTGGTTCTTGGTATTGAATCCCGAAGCAATTTCTGTGTTTCATGGACTATGTGCAGGTCCAAGAGATACAGGAAACCTGCATTGGTGAATCGGAATCTAATACTAGTCTCCCAGGAGCCGTGCAAAGCACATACATCTTAGAAGAGTCACTCTTCTTGTACTTAAGTTGGCATTGTTCCTTTTGTATTCAATCCCGATGAAATATCTGTGTTTCATGGTCAATGTGAAGGTCCGAGGAATTCAGTAAACCGGCACTGGTGCATCGGAATCTAATACTGCTCTCCCAGGAGCCGCTCAAGGCACAATGTCTTAGAAGATTCACTCTTCTAGTACATAAGTCGGCATTGTGCTTTTGTATTCACTCCCGATGCAATTTCAGTGTTTCATGGTCAATGTGAATGCTCAAGGCATACAGTAAACCTGCACTGGTGCATCGGAATCTAGTACTAGTCTCCCAGGAGCCGCTCATGACACAAAGTCTTAGAAGATTCACCCTTCTTGTAGTTATGTCGGCATTAGTGCATTTTGTAATCAATCCGAATGCAATTTTGTGTGTTACATGGTCTACGCGAAGGTCCAAGGGATACAGTAAACCCGCACTGGTGCATCGGAGTCTAATACTGGTCTCCCTGGAGCCACTCAAAACACAAACTCTTAGAAGATTCACTCTTCTTGAACTTAAGTTGGCATTGTGCCTTTTGTATTCAATCCCGTTGCCATTTCAGTGTTTCATGTCAATGTGAAGGTCCAAGTGCTACAGTAAACCTGCACTGGAGCATCGGAATCTAATACTGGTCTCCCAGGAGCCGCTCAAAGCACAAACCCATTAGAAGATTCACTCTTCTTGTACATAAGTCAGCATTGTGCCTTTTGTATCCCATCCACATGCAATTTCTGTGTTTCATGGTCAATGTGAAGATTCAAGGGAAACAGTAACCCTGCACTGGTGCATCGGAATCTAATACTGCTCTCCCAGGAGCCGCTCAAAGCACAATGTCTTAGAAGATTCACTCTTCTTGTACATAAGTCGGCATTGTGCCTTTGTATTCACTCCCGAAGCAATTACAGTGTTTCATGGTCAATGTGAATGCTCAAGGGATGCAGTAAACCTGCACTGGTGCATCGGAAACTAGTACTGGTCTCCCAGGACCGCTCAAAGCACAAAGTCTTTGAAGATTCACTCTTCTTGTACTTAAGTGGGCATTGTGCCCTTTTTATTCGATCCCGATGCAATTTCTGTGTTTAATGGTCAATGGAAAGGTCCAAGGGATACAGCAAACCTGCACTGCTGCATCGGAATCTAGTACTGGTCTCCCAGGAGCCGCTCAAAGCACAAACCCATAGAAGATTCACACTTCTTGTTCTCAACTCGGAAATGTGCCTTTTGTATTCAATCCCGATGCAATTCCTATGTTTCATGGTCAATGTGAAGATCCAAGGATACAGTAAACCTGCACTGGGGCTTCGGAATCTAACACTGGTCTCCGAGGAGCAGCTCAATGCACAAACTCTTAAGAGATTCACTCTTCTTGTACATAAGTGGGCATTGTGCCTTTTGTATTCAATCCCGATGGAATTTCTGTATTTCATGGTCAATGTGTAGGTCCAAATGATACAGTAAACCTGCACTGGTGCATCGGAATCTAATACCGATTTCCCAGGAGCCGCTCAAAGCACAAACTCTTAGAAGATTCACTCTTCTTGTACTTAAGTCAATTTTGTGCCTTTAGTATTCAATACTGATGCAATTTCTGCGTCTCATGGTCAATGTGAAAGTACAAGGAATACAGTAAAGCTGCACTGGTGTATCGGAATTCAATACTTGTCTCAAAGAAGCCGCTCAAAGCACAAACCCATAGAAGTTCCACTCTTTCTGAACTTAAGTCGGCATTGTGCCTTTTGTATTCAATCCCGATGCAATTTCTGTGTTTCATGGTCAATGTGAAGATCCAAGGGATACAGTAAGCCTGCACTGGAGCATCGGAATCTAACACTGGTCTCCCAGGGGGCGCTCAATGCACAAACTCTTAGTAGATTCACTCTTTTTGTACACAAATGGGCATTGTGCCTTTGTATTGAATCCCGATGACATTTCTGTGTTTCATGGTCAATGTGAAGGTCCAAAAGATACAGTAAACATGCACTGGTGCGTAGGAATCTAATACTGGTCTCCCAGGAGACGCTCAAAGCACAAACCCTTAGAAGATTCACTCTACTTGTATTTAAGCCGTCATTGTGCATTTTGTATTCAATCCCGATGCAATATCTGTGTTTCATGGTCAATGTGAAGGTCCAAGGGTTACAGTAAACCTACACTGGTGCATGTGAATCTAATACTGGTCACCCAGGAGCCACTCAAAGCGCAAACTCTTATAAGATTCACTCTTCTTGTAGTTACGTCGTCATTGTGCCTCTTGTTTTCAATCCCGATACAATTTCTGTGTTTCATGGTCAATGTGAAGGTCTAAGGGATACAGTTAACATGCACTGGTGCATCGAAATCTAATACTGGTCTCCCAATAGCGGCTCAAAGCACAAACTCTTAGAAGATTCACTCTTCTTGTACTTAAGTTGGCATTGTGCTTTAGTATTCAATCCCGTAGCAATTTCTGTGTTTCATGGTCAAAGTGAAGATCCAAGGGATACAGTAAACCTGCACTGGTGCATCGGAATCTAATACTGGGCTCCCAGAAGCCGCTCAAAGCACAAACTTTTAGAAGATTCGCTCTTGTTGTTCCTAAGTTGGCATTGTGCCTTTTGTATTCAATCCCGATGTAATTTCTGTGTTTCATGCTCAATGTGACGGCCAAAGAAATGCAGGGAACCTGCACTGGTACATCGGAATCTAATACTGGTCTCCCAGGAACCACTCGAAGCGCGAACTCTTAGCAGATTAACTCTTCTTGTACTTAAGTCGGCATTGTGCCTTTTCTATTCAATCCCGAAGCAATGTCTGTGATTCATGGTCAATGTGAAGGTGTAAGGGATACAGGAAACATGCACTGGGTCATCGGAATCTAATACAGCTCTCCCAGGAGCCGCTCAAACAAAAACGTATAGAAGATTCACTGTTGTTGTACTTAAGTCGGCATTGTGTTTTTGTATTCAATCCCGATGCAATTTCTCTGTTTCATGGTCAATTTGAACGTCCAAGGGATTCAGTAAATCTACACTTGTTCATCGGAATCTAATACTGGTCTCTCAGGAGCCGCGCAAAACACAAACCCATAGAAGATTCACTCTTCTTGTACCTAAGTCGGCATTGTGCCTTTTGTATTCAATCCACATTCATTTTTTTGTGTTTTATGGTCAATGTGAAGATTCAAGGGATGCAGTAAACCTGCACTGGAGCATCGGAATCTAACACTGGTCTCCCAGGAGCCGCCCAAAGCACAAAACCTTAGAAGATTCACTCTTCTTGTACTTAAGCCGGCATTGTGCCTTTTGTATTCAATGCCGATGAAATATCAGTGTTTCATGGTCAATTTGAAGGTACAACAAATACAGTAAACCTGCACTGGTGTATCGGATTCTAATACTGGTCTCCCAGGAGCCGCTCAAAACACAAACTCTTAGAAGATTCACTCTTCTTGTACTTAAGTGGGCATTGTGCCTTTTGTATTCAGTCCCGATGCAATTTCTGTGTTTCGTGTTTAATGTGAAGGGCCACGGGATTAAGTAAACCTGCACTCTTGCATCAGAATCTATTACTGGTCTCCCAGGAACCGCTCAAAGCACAAATTCTTAGGATATTCACACTTCTTGTATTTAAGTCGGTATTGAGCATTTTGTATTCAATCCCATTGCAATTTCTATGTTTTATGGTCAATGTGAAGGTCTAAGGGATACAGTAAACCTGCACTGGTGTTTCGGAATCTAATACTAATCTCCCAGGAGCCGCTCAAAGCACAAACTTTTAGAAGATTCACTCTTCTTGTATTTAAGCCGTCATTGTGACTTTTGTATTCAATCCCGATGCAATTTCTGTGTTTCATGGTCAATGTGAACGTCCAAAGGTTACAGTAAACCTACACTGGTGCATGTGAATCGCATACTGTTCACCCAGGAGCCACTCCAAGCACAAAATCTTAGAAGATTCACTCTTCTTGTACTTACGTCGTCATTGAGCCTTTTGTAATCAATCCCGATGCAATTTTTGTGTTTCATGGTCAATGTGAAGATCCAAGGGATACAGTAAACCTGCACTGGTGTATCGGAATCTGATACTGGTCTCCCAGGAGACGCTCAAAGCAAAACCTTTAGAAGATTCAATCTTCTTGTACATAAGTGGACATTGTGCCTTTTTTATTCAATCCCGATGCAATTTCTGTGTTTCATGGTCAATGTGAAGGTCAGAGTGATGCAGTAAACCTGCACTGGTGCATCGGAATTTAATACTGGTCTCCCAGGAGCCGCTCAAAGCACAAACTCTTAGAAGATTCACTCTTCTTGTATTTAAGTTGGCATTGTGCTTTTGCATTCAATACCGATGCAATTTCGGCCTTTCATGGCCAATGTGAAGGTCCAATGGATATAGTATACCTGCACTGGTGCATCGGAATCTAATACTGGTCTCCCAATAGCGGCTCAAAGCACAAAGCCTTAGAAGATTCACTCTTCTTGTACTGAAGTCGGCAATGTGCATTACTATTTACTCCCGGTGCAATGTCTGTGTTTCATGTTCAATGTGAAGATTCAAGGGATACAGTAAACCTGCACTGGTGCATCGGAATCTAACACTGGGCTCCCAGATGCCGCTCAAAGCACAAAATCTTAGAAGATTCGCTCTTCTTGTTCTTAAGTCGGCATTGTGCCTTTTGTATTCAATAACGATGCAATTTCTGTGTTTCATGGTCAATGTGAAAGTCCAAGGGATACAGTAAACCTGCACGTGTGCATCGTAATCTAATACTGGTCTCCCAAGAGCCGTTCAAATCACAAACACCTAGAAGACTCACTTTTCTTGTACTTAAGTCGGCATTGTGCTTTTTGTATTCAATCCCGATGCAATTTCTCTGTTTCATGGTCAATGTGAACGTCCAAGAGATACAGTAAACCTACACTGGTGCATCGGAATCTAATAGTTGTCTCCCTGGAGCCGCACAAAGCACAAACCCATAGAAGATTCACTCGTCTTCTAATTAAGTCGGCATTGTGCGTTTTGTATTCAATCCCGATGCAATTTCTTTGTTTCATGGTCAATGTGAAGGTCCAAGGGATACAGTAAACCTACACTGGTGCACCGCAATCTAACACTGGTCTCCCAGGACCCGCTGAAAACACTAACTCTTAATATATTCACTCTACTTGTACTTATGTCGACATTGTGCCTTTTGTATTCAATCTCGATGCAATCTGTGTGTTTCATGGTCCATGTGAGGTCCAAGTGATATAGTACACCTGCACTGGTGCATCTGAATCTAATACTGGTCTCTCACGAGCTGCTCAAGGCACAAACTCTTAGGAGATTCTCTCTTATTGTACTTAAGCCGGCATTGTGCCTTTTGTATTCAATCCCAATGCAATTTCAGTGTTTTATGGTCAATGTGAAGTTTCAAGGGATACAGTAAACCTGCACTGGAGCATCGGAATCTAACACTGGTCTCCCAGGAGCCGCTCAATTCACAAAACCTTAGAAGATTCACTTTTCTTGTACTTAAGCCGGCATTGTGCCTTTTGTATTCAATCCCGATGCAATTTCAGCGTTTCATGGACAATTTTAAGGTACAAGAAATACAGTAATCCTGCACTGGTGAATCGGAATCTAATACTGGTCCCACAGGAGCCGCTCAAAGCACAAACCCTTAGAAGATTCTTTCTTCTTGTACTTAAGTCGGCGTGGCTCTTTTGTATTCAATCCCGATGCAATTTCGGTGTTTCATGGTCAATGTGAAGGGCCAATAGATACAGTAAACCTGCACTGGTGCATTGGAATCTAATACTGGTCTCCCAGGCGCCGCATTAAGCACAAAGTCTTAGAAGTTTCTCTCTTCTTGTACTTATACCGGCATTGTGTTTTAGTATTCAATCCCAATGCAATTTCTGTGTTTCATGGTCAATGTAAAGGTCTAAGGGATACAGTAAACCTGCACTGGTGTATCGGAATCTAATACTGGTCTCCCAGGAGCCGCTCAAAGCACAAACCCATAGAAGATTCACTCTTCTTGTACCTAAGTCGGCATTGTGCCTTTTGTATTCAATCCCGATGAAATTTCAGTGTTTCATGGTCAATTTGAAGGTACAATAAATACAGTAAACCTGCACTGGTGTATCGGAATTTAACACTGGTCTCCCAGGAGCCGCCCAAAGCACAAACCCTTAGAAGATTCACTCCTCTCGTACTTAAGCCGGCATTGTGATTTTTGTATTCAATCCCGATGCAATTTCAGTGTTTCATGGTCAATTTGAAGGCCCAAGCGATACAGTAAACCTGCACTGGTGCATCGGACTCCCAGCAGCTGCTCAAAGCATAAAGTCTTGGAAGATTCACTCTTCTTGTACCGAAGTCGGATTTGTGTTATTGTATTCAGTCCCGATGCAATTTCTGTGTTTCATGGTCAATGTGAAGGTCAGAGGGATGCAGTAAACCTGCACTGGTGCATCGGAATCTAATACTGGTCTCCCAGGAGCCGCTCAAAGCACAAACTCTTCGAAGATTCACTCTTCTTATACTTAAGTCGGCGTGCCTATTTTGTATTTAATCCCGATGCAATTTCGGCGATTCATGGTCAATGTGAAGGTCCAATGGATACAGCAAAACTGCACTGGGGCGTCGATATCTAATACTGGTCTCCCAGGCGCCGCATATATGACAGTGTCTTAGAAGATTTACTCTTCTTGTATTTCCGTCGGCATTGTGCCTATTCTATTCAATCCCGAAGCAATGTCTGTGTTTCATGGCAATGTGAAGGTGTAAGGGATACAGGAAACCTGCACTGGTGCATCGGAATCTAATACTGCTCTCCCAGGAGCCGTTCAAACAAAAACTATTAGAAGATTCACTGTTCTTGAACTTAAGTCGGCGTTGTGCTTTTTGTATTCAATCCCGATGCAATTTCTCTGTTTCATGGTCAATGTGAACGTCCAAGAGATACAGTAAACCTACACTGGTGCATCGGAATCTAACAGTTGTCTCCCTGGAGCCGCGCAAAGCACAAACCCATAGAAGATTCACTCTTCTTCTAATTAAGCCGGCATTGTGCCTTTTGTATTCAATCCCGATGCAATTTCTTTGTTTCATGGTCAATGTGAAGGTCCAAGGGATACAGTAAACCTACACTGGTGCACCGCAATCTAACACTGGTCTTCCAGGACCCGCTGAAAACACTGACTCTCAATATATTCACTCTACTTGTACTTAAGTCGACATTGTGCCTTTTGTATTCATTCCCGATGCAATTAGTGTGTTTCATGGTCCATATGAGGTCCAAGGGATATAGTACACCTGCACTGGTGCATCTGAATCTAATACTGGTCTCTCACGAGCTGCTCAAAGCACAAAATCTTGGGAGATTCTCTCTTTTTGTACTTAAGCCGGCATTGTGCCTTTTGTATTCAATCCCGATGCAATTTCAGTGTTTTATCGTCAATGTGAAGATTCAAGGGATACAGTAAACCTGCACTGGAGCATCGGAATCTAACACTGGTCTCCCAGGAGCCGCTCAAATCACAAAACCTTAGAAGATTCACTTTTCTTGTACTTAAGCCGGCATTGTGCCTTTTGTATTCAATCCCGATGCAATTTCAGTGTTTCATGGTCAATTTGAAGGTACAATAAATACAGTAAACCTGCACTGGTGTATCGGAATCTAATACTGGTCCCACAAAAGCCGCTCAAAGCACAAACCCTTAGAAGATTCTTTTTTCTTGTACTTAAGTCGGCGTGGCTCTTTTGTATTCAATCCCGATGCAATTTCGGTGTTTCATGGTCTATGTGAAGGGCCAATAGATACAGTAAAACTGCACTGGTGCATTGGAATCTAATACTGGTCTCCCAGGCGCCTCATTAAGCACAAAGTCTTAGAAAATTCTCTCTTCTTGTACTTAAGCCGGCATTGTGCTTTAGTATTCAATCCCAATGCAATTTCTGTGTTTCATGGTCAATGTAAAGGTCTAAGGGATACAGTAAACCTGCACTGGTGTATCGGAATCTAATACTGGTCTCCCAGGAGCCGCTCAAAGCACAAACCCATAGAAGATTCACTCTTCTTGTACCTAAGTCGGCACTGTGCCTTTTGTATTCAATCCCGATGCAATTTCAGTGTTTCATGGTCAATTTGAAGGTACAATAAATACAGTAAACCTGCACTGGTGTATCGGAATTTAACACTGGTCTCCCAGGAGCCGCCCAAAGCACAAACCCTTAGAAGATTCACTCCTCTTGTACTTAAGCCGGCATTGTGAGTTTTGTATTCAATCCCGATGCAATTTCAGTGTTTCATGGTCAATTTGAAGGCCCAAGCGATACAGTAAACCTGCACTGGTGCATCGGACTCCCAGCAGCTGCTCAAAGCATAAAGTCTTGGAAGATTCACTCTTCTTGTACCGAAGTCGGAATTGTGTTATTGTATTCAGTCCCGATGCAATTTCTGTGTTTCATGGTCAATGTGAAGGTCAGAGGGATGCAGTAAACCTGCACTGGTGCATCGGAATCTAATACTGGTCTCCCAGGAGCCGCTCAAAGCACAAACTCTTCGAAGATTCACTCTTCTTGTACTTAAGTCGGCGTGCCTATTTTGTATTTAATCCCGATGCAATTTCGGCGATTCATGGTCAATGTGAAGGGACAATGGATACAGTAAAACTGCACTGGGGCGTCGATATCTAATACTGGTCTCCCAGGCGCCGCATAAATGACAATGTCTTAGAAGATTTACTCTTCTTGTACTTAAGTCGGCATTGTGCTTTACTATTCAATCCCGATGGAATTTCTGTGTTTCATGGTCAATGTGAAGGTCTAAGGGATACAGTAAACCTGCACTGGTGCATCGGAATGTAATACTGCTCTCCCCGGAGCCGCTCAAAGCACAAACTCTTAGAAGATCCAGTTTTCTTGTACTTAACTCGGCATTGTGCCTTTTGTATTCAATACCGATGCAATTTCTGTGTTTCATGGTCAATATGAAGGTCCACGGAATACAGTAAACCTGCACTGGTGCATCGGAATCTAACACAGGTCTCCCAATAGCGGCTCAAAGCACAAAGCCTTAGAAGATTCACTCATCTTGTACCAAAGTCGGCAATGAGCATTACTATTCAATCCCGGTGCAATATCTGTGTTTCATGGTCAATGTGAAGATCCAAGGGATACAGTAAACCTGCACTGGTGCATCAGAATCTAACACTGGGCTCCCAGATGCCGCTAAAAGCACAAAATCTTAGAAGATTCACTCTTCTTGTTCTTAAGTCGGCATTGTGCCTTTTGTATTCAATCCCGATGCAATTTCTGTGTTTCATGGTCAATGTGAAGGTCCTAGGGATACAGCAAACCTGCACGTGTGCATCGTAATCTAATACTGGTCTCCCAAGAGACGTTCAAATCACAAACACCTAGAAGACTCACTCTTCTTGTACTTAAGTCGGCATTGAGCATTTTATATTCAATCCCGATGCAATATCTGTGTTTCATGGTCAATCTGAAGGTCCAAGGGATACACTAAACCAGCACTGGTGCATCGGAATCTAATTCTGGTCTCTCAGGAACCGCTCGAAGCGCAAACTCTTAGAAGATTAATTCTTCTTGTACTTCTGTCGGCATTGTGCCTATTCTATTCAATCCCGAAGCAATGTCTGTGTTTCATGGTCAATGTGATGGTGTAAGGGATACAGGAAACTTGCACTGGTGCATCGGAATCTAATACTGCTCTCCCAGGAGCCGTTCAAACAAAAACTATTAGAAGATTCACTGTTCTTGTACTTAAGTCGGCGTTGTGCTTTTTGTATTCAATCCCGATGCAATTTCTCTGTTTCATGGTCAATGTGAACGTCCAAGAGATACAGTAAACCTACACTGGTGCATCGAAATCTAACAGTTGTCTCCCTGGAGCCGCGCAAAGCACAACCCATAGAAGATTCACTCTTCTACTAATTAAGCCGGCATTGTGCCTTTTGTATTCAATCCCGATGCAATTTCTTTGTTTCATGGTCAATGTGAAGGTCCAAGGGATACAGTAAACCTACACTGGTGCACCGCAATCTAACACTGGTCTCCCAGGACCCGCTGAAAACACTGACTCACAATATATTCACTCTACTTGTACTTAAGTCGACATTGTGCCTTTTGTATTCATTCCCGATGCAATTAGTGTGTTTCATGGTCCATATGAGGTCCAAGGGATATAGTACACCTGCACTGGTGCATCTGATTCTAATACTGGTCTCTCGCGAGCTGCTCAAAGCACAAAATCTTGGGAGATTCTCTCTTTTTGTACTTAAGCCGGCATTGTGCCTTTTGTATTCAATCCCGATGCAATTTCAGTGTTTTATGGTCAATGTGAAGATTCAAGGGATACAGTAAACCTGCACTGGAGCATGGTCTCCCAGGTCTCCCAGGAGCCGCTCAAATCACAAAACCTTAGAAGATTCATTCTTCTTGTACCTAAGCCGGCATTGTGCCTTTTGTATTCAATCCCGATGCAATTTCAGTGTTTCATGGACAATTTGAAGGTACAAGAAATACAGTAAACCTGCACTGGTGTATCAGAATCTAATACTGGTCTCCCAGGAGCCGCTCAAAGCACAAACCCATAGAAGATTCACTCTTCTTGTACCTAAGTCGGCATTGTGCCTTTTGTATTCAATCCCGATGAAATTTCAGTGTTTCATGGTCAATTTGAAGATACAATAAATACCGTAAACCTGCACTGGTGTATCGGAATCTAACACTGGTCTCCCAGGAGCTGCCCAAAGTACAAACCCTTAGAAGATTCACTCTTCTTGTACTTAAGCCGGCATTGTGATTTTTGTATTCAATCCCGATGCAATTTCAGTGTTTCATGGTCAATTTGAAGGCCCGAGAGATACAGTAAACCTGCACTGGTGCATCGGACTCCCAGCAGCTGCTCAAAGCACAAAGTCTTTGATGATTCACTCTTCTTGTACCGAAGTCGGAATTGTGTTATTGTATTCAGTCCCGATGCAATTTCTGTGTTTAATGGTCAATGTGAAGGTCCAAGGGATACAGTTAACCTGCACTGCTGCAACGCAAAGTAGGCTTTGTGCCTTTTGTATTAAGTCCCGATGCAATTTCTGTGTTTCATGTTAAATGTGAAGGGCCAAGGGATGAAGTAAACCTGCACTGGTGCATCGGAATCTAATACTGGTCTCCCAGGAGTCGCTCAAAGCACAAACCCTTAGAAGATTCACTCTTCTTGTACTAAAGTCTTCATTGTGCCTTTTCTATACAATCCCGATGCAGTTTCTGTGTTTCATGGTCAATGTGAAGGTCTAAGGGATACAGTAAACCTGCACTGGTGCATCGGCATCTAATACTGCTCTCCCAGGAACCGCTCAAACATAATCTCTTAGAAGATTCACTCTTCTTGTACTTAACTCGGCATTGTGCATTTTGTATTCAATACCGATGCAATTGCTGTGTCTCATGGTCAATGTGAAGATACAAGGGATACAGTAAACCTGCACTGGTGCATCGGAATCTGACAGTGGTCTTCCTGGAGCCGCGCAAAGCACAAACCCATAGAAGCTTCACTCTTCTTCTACTTAAGTTGGCATTGTGCCTTTTGTATTCAATCCCGATCCAATATCTTTTTTTCATGGTGAATGTGATTGTCCAAGGGATACAGTAGACCTACACTGGTGCATCGCAATCTAATATTGGCCTCCCAGGAGCCGCTCAAAGCACAAACTCTTAGAAGATTCACTCTTCTTTTACTTAAGTCAGCATTGTGTCTTTTGTATTCAATCCTGATGCAATTTCTGTATTTCATGGTCAATGCGATGGTACAAGGGATACAGTTGTTGAGTAGTAAATTCGAGGGCGAATTTCTCCGAAGGGTGGAGGAATGTTGAGTGGCACTTAAGTAAATAAACTAGTGAAATCAAAGTGAACTAGAAATTAGAATATAAATGGAAAACTTGGTTTAGAGTGGAGAGTTACATACTTTCACACAGCGGGCACAACAGCAGAAAAGAAGAGACAATGACCGTGACGTCAGCAAGTTCCACATAAGCGGGCGCTGTCGATTCAGCCGTCAGGGCATCGCCCGACCGGCTCACGTGTTTCTCAGTTGTCGCATGTGAGCAAAGGCCCTCGCCTACATTCCAAGAGCCATTGACCGAGGTCAAGAAGATTCTTCGAGAAGCTTTTCAACGTGACAGAAGAGGCAATGGCCGTGAAGTCGTTCACCTCCAGTGAACTGAAGTGAATAAATACGCGAGACGCGTCTGACTTTTACGTACTCGATTGACTCGTGAGGACGGGAAGGAGACGACCTCAACTCAGCAGTCACCTGTGAGCTGGGATGAAGAACTGACAGCTGAAGACTGGCAAGCGGGAGTCCGTGGTTCGAGGTCGGGACACTGTCCTTGCCCCGCCGCGCCACTCCGCTTGTCGACGCACAACACACGCGGCCGCTTAGAGAAGAGAAACACGGGGACGCCACACCCAAGGTATCATCCGATGCACGACTTCGCTCGCAATAGTTAAACCGGCCACCTCGCGCTGCGCGTCTCCAGTCAACTGGGCGAGACGGCGACACGAGATACACACCGCTACGCGTAATCAGACGCCGCCGCCACCGCCGCCGCCGCCGCCGCTGCCGCAGCAGAAGACTTCACAAACGACACAGCTGCCGCTCTCCGAACCAGAACATCCCGTAAGATACAGTTGTAAAAATCTTCAATAAAAGTTATCTAATGTAAAAAGGATGTTTCATTCGACCTCATACCCGAGCCAAGGAAGAACCCACCCTGCCCACATGTTGTTAAGAGAGAAAAGTTAATTATTTAATATTTTCACCCTGACAGAATGCTTTAGAATGCTCATCCTGACAATTGACAGCATCAAAGAGAAAACCCAGTTACATTGAGTGACAGAAGTGTCACATTTATTAACACAATTGTTACATTTGGTGTCAGAAGCCGTTTTAGTTGTTACATTTGGTATCAGAGAAAAAACCCTTGGCTCAATATGAGGTGTGAATGACAGTCACTAAAGGTCCACAGTTAGTATTTTTTAATGTGTGAAGGGATAGAGGTTTGCACAGCAGTGGTAATATTTTCTTTATTTAGAAGTGTATTTTCTCTCATGGTGTTAAGAGTTTGTCGGAAATATTTAAATATCTCTTAAATTCAGTATAGGAAGATTGTGTAACTAACAGTTTGTAAAATGATGACACGAAATCGTACAAAGTCAGAGTAAGCACCACAAGCGGTTTCTACTGACGAAGCTATTCAGACCTTAGTTAATCAAATAGCACAGCTTAAAAATGATAATAATGCATTATTTAAGCAGTTGTGTGAGGTTAGGCAAACCAGTTCAGTCCCTCCCACCCTAGATTCCTCAGCAGCAGCCTCAGTAACTCCTTTTTCAGGTAAACCTGGCGAGGACATAACAGCCTTTTTTGATGATTTAGTAGCAGCTGCATAGTTAGGATCATGGTCAGATGAACAGCTCTTACAAATGACAAAGTTAAGATTGACAGGAGAGGCTAAAGCACACGTCTTATACCATGAAGAATTACGGAATGCTCCAACATTTGAGGAATTGAAGAAAGGATTACTTAAACGTTTTCAAAAACAGAACAGCTGTAGATTTTGTAGGGAACAGTTAAACACTATCACTCAGAGGCAAAACGAGTCGTTAGAAAGCTTTGTAGATAGGATTAGAAAAGTTAATATTAACACCTAGCAATTGACAACTAGTGATGAAGCAAATAAAGTTATTTTACAAGAGGCAGAAGATAGAGCTCTGGATACATTTTTACGTGGGTTACCTCCTCAAACGTCCCATCGTGTCAGGGCAGAGTTTCCTAAAAATTTAGCAGAAGCTGTATCTGTGGCGACAGCTTTTGAAGAAATAGACATTGCCACCAGATACAAGGAGAAGCGAAATATATTTTCAACAGGAGTACGATGTTTTAGGTGCGATCGACACGGACATACAGCAAAAAACTGCAGACAACCTCAATGCACTAATTGTCAAAGAATAGGTCACACATTCAAGGACTCCAGGTCTAAGAAAGTTTTTGGAAATAGAAAGCAGTTAAACTGAAACGGGAATGTCGGAGCCGCCGCCAGGCGTTCCCAATAAAATTTCATGCCATTAATGCGAATGTGAAGGCGGAATGCTGGTTATCTGCTACCATACAGGATAAAGAGGCAAGGATACTGGTGGATACAGGCGCAAACGTATCAATAGTAAGTAATGAATGTATTGGAGAAAAGAAATATGACCCTCCAAGGTATAGATTGAATGGAATAGGAGGAGGTACAGTTAAGTCATTAGGATGTACATCATTGATTTCCTATATTCACGATGTACAATTTCAAAAAGATGTAGAAGTGGTAACAAAGGTAACTGACGGATACGCCGCGATCCTAGGGTTGGATTTCCTGAATAAACATCACGCTAAAATCGACCTCAGACAGCAAACTGTAGAACTTAGCGGAATAGTGTTTCAACTAGGTGACACCGCTGCAAAGGGCCCTCTGCCGCAAGATTTCCCTAACCGGAAGGCGAAATCAACTATACTGCGTGCAACGTCCTTGAAGGTTGATTCGCGGGATCAGATACCATCTGGCTCAGGAAAACTTCTCTGGATGACCGTTGACCACGAAGTACCTACAGATACAGTGTGTCTAATAGAGCCTTTAGAGGAAAATGAGGAATTAGATGTATCACATTGTTTTGTACGTAGGAGTGTTGTACGGGTTCAAGACGTTGAGGGAGAAAGAAAAGTACCGGTACATATTGACAATTTCGGAGTGGAGGACAAAGAGTTGCATAAGGGAATTAGTAGCTACAGTCAGTACTTTTGAAGAAGAAGATTTCATTTGGTCAGATATTAATGATGGTCAGAAACCAGACGCCTATAAAACCGCATTGCGCCAGAAGATTGAGCATTTGAAAGGAAAGGATAGAGACACGATAGAAGCAGTTTTAGTTGAGTTCCAAGATTTATTTAATGCAGAAGGTCCATTGCCTGCAACAGACATCACACAGCAAAGGATCCCAACAGGAAATAGCCCCCCAGTTTATAGGAAGCCTTATAGAGTTGCGCATCACTTACAGCCAGTACTAGATGAATTTATAGAACAGCATCTAAAAGATGGAATTATAGAATATTCTGATTCGCCTTATAATTCAAATATCGTAATTATTCCAAAGAAGTCTCCCGACGGTACGAAACGATATAGATTTTGTTGTGACTACAGACATCTTAACAAACAAACTATCTCAGATGTTTATCCTCTTCCAAACATTACAGATATCTTCAACTTTTGTGGTCCTGTCCTCCTCAGTTGCGCGTAATACTACGGTATATTGATAAGTTTCACTTATGGACCGTCTGACAGCAACTGAATAAAACACAATTTTAGTGCCATACGCGTTTCGCCTTTATTTTCTGCAAGGCGTCATCAGTGGCCTGGAATATGTACATATGTTAGCTATTTTATTTACATTTTTGTCACTGTGTCTATAGGTTATAAACAGTTCTGGTGGTTGGTATTTCCTATTAAGTACTAATGTTTTGAACTGTACTTACAGGTTGCGTAGACAGTTTCTTACATATTACGCTCCTGTTGCATTTTTGGTGTTGTTCTTCTTCCTATTAGCGCCAGTTTGCTGTTTTTTCCACATTCCACAGCACTATGCACTGAACGCCTGTTTTAATGCAATGTTTTGGTTTCTGTGGCCGACTGTCAAAAGTTTTTGCCAAAGATAAGATAACCACAAATGAAAGTTTCAAAATCATATATTGGTACAGATACGTGGATGACATTATTTGTCTGGTAGACGAGCCAAGAAAAAAAATAGATGAACTCCATTCAGAAATAAACAAAGCTCATAAGAACATAAAATTCACACTTGAAAAAGAAAATCAAATAAATTTTCTTGACATTACAATTAAAAAAGAAAATGGAAAACATACATTTAACATCTTTAGAAAACCAACAGCCACGGACACAATAATACATTCCACATCCAACCACCCCAAAAGCCAGAAACTTGCAGTACTAAGACACATGTTACATAGATTAAACAGAATCCCACTCAGCAAGAGAAACTATGAACAAAAAATGTACACGATCATACAAATAGCTAGGAACAACGGGTATGACACACATGTGGTACACAGGCTCAATCAAAAAATAAAAACACAAATAAAAAACAAACACAACATTTCCACAATACAAAAGAACTCACAAGCTGAAAACTTACAAACACACTCAACAAACACACACAATGACAACACCACACAGAAAAGAACCAGATGGTACACCATGACCTACACACATAAACTAACACACAGATTTGCAAACATCCTAAAGAGACAGGGCTTCAAAATAGCATATAAGCCTGGGCAAACCCTTCAATCACACCTAAGCCAGCCAGCTACCAAGAGGGACAAATTCCAACAATCAGGAATATATAAACTTGAATGTCAAAGTTGTGATGCAGTATACATAGGCATGACATGCAGGAATTTTGAAACAAGATACAAAGAACATATCAGATGTTGGAAGTATGAAACAAACCATTCCACATTTGCAGAGCATTTAAAACACTACCACCATCATCCTACAAACATGGAACAAGAAATGAAAATAATGAGAATAAGCAACCATGACAAACATCTTATACAAATGCAAAAAAACTTCCACATCCAGAAAGCCATAGCAGAAAACAAACATGTGATAAATGAACAAACACACATCAGCACAGGCTCCCTACTACACTTAATAAAGGAAATGATAACATTATATATATATATATATATATATATATATATACCAAAATACAGACAGACACACACACACACAGCCCCACCCAAAAAAAAAAAAAAAAGTAACACCAAAATACAGACAGACACACACACACACACACACACACACACACACACACAGCACAAAAAAATACATATCACACCAAAACACACACACACACACACACACACACATACACAGGACAAAAACAAAAATAAATAACTAAATACAATAAAATTAAATGAAATTAAATTAATACCACACCAAAACACACACACACACACACACACACACACACACCCTCACACACACACATACACACACACACACACATACACAAACGCACACACAAATGCATACACGAACAGACCACAGATACTTCAATAGTTACACTCATAAGTTTGGCAGTAATATTCGATCTTTGGCAAAAACTTTTTACAGTCGGCAACAGAAACCAAAACATTGCATTAAAACAAGTGTTCAGTGCATAGTGCTGTGGAATGTGGAAAAAACAGCAAACTGGCGCTCATAGGAAGAAGAACAACACCAAAAATGCAACAGGAGCGTAATATGTAAGAAACTGTCTACGCAACCTGTAAGTACAGTTCAAAACATTACTACTTAATAGGAAATACCAACCACCAGAACTGTTTATAACCTATAGGCACAGTGACAAAAATGTAAATAAAATACCTAACATATGTACATATTCCAGGCCACTGATGATGCCTTGCAGAAAATAAAGGCGAAACGCGTATGGCACTAAAATTGTGTTTTATTCAGTTGCTGTCAGACGGTCCATAAGTGAAACTTATCAATATACCGTAGTATTACAGATATCATTGACAGTTTGGGTAACAGTAAATACTTTTCAACAATCGATTTACGTAGCGGATATTATCAATTGGAAGTTGCACCTGAAGATAGGCATAAAACAGCATTTTCTACCCCTGGAGGCGACTGGCAATTTAAAAGAATGCCTTTCGGTTTGAAAAATGCACCAGCAACTTTTCAAAGACTACTCGATGGAGTATTGCGAGGACTCAAAACTCAGCAATGTTTTGTATATCTAGACGATATTATTGTATTCTCCAGAGACATTAATGAACATGCAGTGCGTCTGCGTAATGTTTTTCAGAGACTTAGAAAAGCTAAATTAACATTAAATATGGAAAAATGTAGTTTTGCATTGACAGAGGTTACATACCTAGGGCATGTCACTAGTGAAAAAGGAATTAAAACAGATCCTCGATTAACTTCGGCAGTTAAGGACTTCCCAACACCACAACGCGTAAAGGAGGTACAAAGTTTCATTGGTCTCGCATCGTATTACCGAAAATATGTTCAAAATTTTGCTGAAATCGCCCGACCCTTAACCCAATTATTGAAAAAGGGTGCAAAATTTAATTGGTCTGAAGATTGTCAATCTGCATTTCAAACCCTTAAAGATAAGTTAACACACAGTCCTGTATTAGCCTACCCAGATTATAACAAAGAATTTATTTTATCCTGTGACGCAAGTGGTCATTCAGTAGGAGTTGTTTTGAGTCAGAATATTAATGGCGCGGAACACCCCATAGCCTATGCTTCGAGAGAACTAACAACGGCAGAAAGAAATTATTCCACAACGGAGAAAGAATTGTTAAGTGTTATTTATGGTATCAAATACTTGAAATGCTACTTGTATGGTAGGAAATTCAAGGTCGTTACAGACCACGCAGCTTTAAAATGGTTGCTTGGATTAAAGGATCCATCTAGTCGTCTTACCCGTTGGGCCCTATGTCTTTCCGAAATGGATTTCGAAGTTATCCATAAACCAGGCAAAAAACACACGAATGCAGATTGCCTAAGTCGGAAAATAGCACTTTTGGAAGCAAGAGGCCGAGATACTGAGGACTGGAGAAAGGCACAAGATGAGGACACAGAATGCAAAAAATACGCAACTCAAAAACAATTTTGCTTTGAAGATGGTGTATTATGCCGTAAAACAAAACTTGGACCGCGAATTGTTGTTCCCCAACACCTTAGACACGAAATAATGGCAGAGGCCCACGATCATATCCTAGCAGGACACGGTGGACAGCGGACAACCGAAAGACGAGTAGCAGAGCGATTTTGGTGGCAAACCAGAAAGCAGGATGTTGCGCAGTGCGTTCGTAATTGCATTGCGTGCGCACAACAAGCTGAACTTTCTCGTTCAAAAATACCCTTACAAAGGCTCCCCGAGGCTTCATGTCCATTTCAAATCTGCGGAGTGGATCTCTACGGGCCATTTCATAAAACACCTGCTGGTAATAAGTCTGTTCTTACAATTATCGATCACTTTTCTCGCTATCTAGCTATAGTGAGTCTCCCAGATCAGCAAGCAAATACAGTTGCCCAAGCTTTAGTTAACAACTGGATACTTAAATTTGGCGTACCTGAAGCTATTATCACAGATCAGGGATCTAATTTTATGTCTGAATTAATAAAACAGCTATGCCACTTATTAAAAATACGCAAATTACGCACAACTCCGTTACACCCTGTAAGGGGTCCGTAGGCCCTTACTATAAGTTTTGCGACAGCACAGGTCGACAGGACAAACAATCGATAGTGTGTGTCGGGTTGCGAGAGCGAGAGCGAGTGTTGAGACAGTAGTGTGGTACGCGCTGCGGGCCGAGCCGGGTGGAGTTCTGTTGTGGGAATGCAAACCGTACCGACAAAGGGAGTGGCCATCGCCGTGGTTTAACTCCTTTGTGTTATAAATCTACAGGAAAGTGAAAAAGTATAATTAATAGAGTGATCAGTGATATTTTTGTGCCGATATTTGTAATTACGCGTCTACCGCGCCGCCATTATTTTAATTGCGGTGTTGGATTGCAGTGTTGGATTACAGTGATTGAAATTGCGTGTGACGATAATGAATAACGAAAGGGCCTGTGCTGAGATTAGCCGTTATTAATTCTGTACGACGAAGGCAGTGGCTGTCTCCTTATTTTGGTGTTTTTGTGATGAATATAGATCGCTGATTAATGAAGCTGTGTTGTTGTTCTTCTTGCCACCAGACATTTCATTATTACAGCATTCGAGAAGGACAAAATGGAATGTAACAACTCCGTAGCAGTCCAATCCGATTGCCAGCCCCATTAAGTACACGGTCACACTAATTAATACCTGTTTTGGGCTGCTATCAGATCTCGATCGAGCGGGATAAGTCAGTAAAATAAACCGGAGTGTTACAACCCTCAGTGCAACGGGCGCACAGAAAGAGTTCATCGGACAATTGGCAAGATGCTTAGTTATTATATTAACGAACAACATTCTAATTGGAATACGTATTTACCAATAATCATGTCGGTATACAACGCCAAAACGCATGAAGCAACTGGCATGGCACCTTATGAAGTGGTCTATGGGAAAAAAAATGCCGTCCCCTTTTGATGTAATCAGGCAGAAAAACGGAAAAGTCGGAGAAACAGTAAGAGATTTCAGTCGAATGATGAAGGATGTATGGAAAAAGGTTCAAAAATCTAATACAAAGGCTTTGGAACGACAGGAACGATTAGGTAATGCCCAAGCTAAATATCCATATTACAAAATCGGTCAGTGGGTTATGCTTTCAACTCCTTACACAGCGAAAGGAAAAACGAAGAAATTTGTAACAAACTACAGAGGTCCTTATCAAATTATTGAGATCACGTCACCAGTCAATGTTAAATTGCAACTGCCCACCCGAACTACCATTGTCCATGCAAGTCGTTTAAAACCTTTTAAGGGGGCTCCAGATGTAATTCCTTCAACAATAGTATCTGTTTTCCGAAGGGTGGAGGAAGTTCCCGAAGAGGAAGAAGAGTGGACACGCCGGCACAACATACAGACATGGCACCATACAATCTTCGATCAAGGGTGCGAATGTCCTAGTTGAATCTTAGTAGACTGTGGACAGTATACAAATGTAAATAATTAATAAATTATAATGGTTTATTTTTTAAGAAAGAAAACTTGAACGTAGAAACATGTAGATCTTGTAGTTAACGATGTATTCCTTCTTTTCTTTGTTTTTGTTTTTACTAGGTTGGTAGGTTCATAACCATGTTGTTTGCTTTTTTCAGAAAACGCCATGCAAGCACTTCCTACATAAAACCTATCCTACCTCAATGACTCCCTTGACAGTTCCCTTCTGAAGTCATAAACTCACAGCAAGGCAAAATTGATGCCAATGTTATGATGCAACATGTCTTAAAATTAAAAGGTGAACACAAAACTAAAATTATAATGCTAGGAACCGATATATCGGGAACCTTTGTGTTGGTGTTTCTGCTTTGTACAGTTTTCTTTTATTTAAGACGAAATAATAAGCCAAATAATAATATACCACTTCATCAAATCCCTGTTAACTGGATACCACACTCTTAACTGGTGTACTTCAGCAGTTACTTTTGAGCATTAGTGTATTAATTTTGTTTATTGTACTTCATTCTTTATAAACAGTCTCTTGTTAACATAAACAATACTGTAGAATAGATATTCTTGCATTAGTATAGGGTAGATTAAACAGCTGTTGCTCTGTAATTTTCTAAGTGCAAAATCTATTTTTTGTTCATTCATTGTCATCAAGATTTGTTACGATTATTATTACAACCATTTATGTAAGAACTATGTGATTCCTGACCGTACAGTGCTTTTGTAAGGTGATAAAGTATTTTCCACATACTTAATGTGAAGCGTGTGTAATCTTCTAAGTCGAGAGTTTTCGTTGCTTGTGCTTTTTCCGTGTGACGAGTGGAGGAATGTTGAGTGGTAAATTCGAGGGCGAATTTCTCCGAAGGGTGGAGGAATGTTGAGTGGTACTTAAGTAAATAAATTATTGAAATCAAAGTGAACTAGAAATTACAATATAAATGGAAAACTTGGTTTAGTTTGGAGAGTTACATACTGGCACACAGCGGGCACAACAGCAGAACAGAAGAGACAATGACCGTGACGTCAGCAAGTTCCACATAAGCGGGCGCTGTCGATTCAGCCGTCAGGGCATCGCCCGACCGGCTCACGTGTTTCTCAGTTGTCGCATGTGAGCAAAGGCCCTCGCCTACATTCCAAGAGCCATTGACCGAGGTCAAGAAGATTCTTCGAGAAGCTTTTCAACGTGACAGAAGAGGCAATGGCCGTGAAGTCGTTCACCTCCAGTGAACTGAAGTGAATAAATACGCGAGACGCGGTGGGCCCGAGAGATGAAGACGGGGATGAGGACGAAGACGGAGACGGGGACGGAGACGAAGACGAGAGACGAAGGAAGAAAGGAAGAGTAGCAGTAGTTTTCAGTCAGTTTCGGTGCTGAAGACCGTCAAGCAAGAAGAGACTGCATCATGCACAGACGCACCAAGTCCGCCGCTGTAATGGAATAGCAAGCAGCAGCCACGGCGCCAGAAGACTGAAGTTAAAAGGTATTTGAAGTCTGATTTTTAAGTACCCGGGTGACTCGTGAGGACGGGAAGGAGACGGCCTCACCTCAGCAGTCACCTGTGAGCTGGGATGGCGAACTGACAGCTGAAGACTGGCAAGCGGGAGTCCGTGGTTCGAGTTCGGGACACTGCCCTTACCCCGCCGCGCCGCTCCGCTGGTCGACGCTTAGAGAAGAGAAACACTGGGACGCCACACCCAAGGTATCATCCGATGCACGACTTCGCTCCCAATAGTTAAACCGGCCACCTCGCGCTGCGCGTCTCCAGTCAAATGGGCGAGACGGCGACACGAGACACTGTGGGGCGGCGGATAAGTTTGTAAAAATAAATGAATTGCTGGATAAATGCTTGCATGTAGAATTAGTTTCTGGCTTTTAGAATGATGTTAATGCTGTCTTTCGCCGTTCTCAACACTGGCTCTCTATTTACTTTTTAGCACCCAGAAAGCGATTTAACAAAACGTGGAGCCAGTAATTAGAGATCCTAGTGCCCACTTTATTGAGAATACCATTATAGCTGCAGCTTATAGTTCTGAGGAATTAGGAGATTGTCCGGGATTTCTAATCAAAACGGTTTTCCAATATAGTTGAGTATATTCTGAAATTCACTGATAAAAAACACAAGTATCCCTACAACCTAACTAACAGAGCAGTTCAGAGTCTAATGCGCTGATCCAACTATAAATGTCCGAATTAAATGATGAAATGAATGCTCGCCATAATTTGATGAAAATATTTCATCAAACGCCACGCTAAATATTTGGTAGAATGTCTGTCCCGCGACGGCACGTGAAAATACGACAATACGCAAACTGAAGCTCGATAATGAAAATAATCCCAGAATTAACACTTCACTTGGAATGTTTTCATGGTTCCGCGTATCTCTAGTAACTTAATACGGCAACCGAGACTGTTTGTAGCAGTGACACTGATGCGACGCGACTGCCGACACAGATGGCGTGTCATTCAGTGTCTGGAGAGAACTGGGGCCTTGCTTCCTCGCGCAGCGTTCTTATATATAAAGCTGCGGTGCGGACGGCTAAGGGAACGCCTGATCAAATCGGCTCTCCCGACTAGCCGCTGGGCTAGTAACGCACCACTTCAAGTTACATAATAATTTATAGCTTCTTTTGCTGATAGCCGATGAAGCTCTTAATTTCAACGTGCATTCAGCACGCAGGTAAGTATTGATAATAAAATTTTGACGTGGCTAAGTTAAATATTTTGGGCGAGAGAATTAATTAAATTACACTGCACGCAGTAGATGAGCTCTGAACTGGCCCTTTTGAGATCCGCTATCGCTATAATTTTATAGGTATTCAAAAGAAACTTTTCACATCTTCTTAGTCATAGCGGACCTCCAACCTATTTAAATCTAAACATCCTAGCCTTATTTATTAGCCTACTTAATCTATCTTGCATCCTTCAGTTTTGAGACGAAAACCAGAAAATCATGAATTTCCACTAAAATCTTAATTTGTGAAATCCAAAGTACTGTTTTTATTAAATCATTATGAAAGATGAATCTAAATATAAATTTTGAAGTCTCTAGCTCTTTTCTGTTGCGCCAATGATTTTTTCAGAAAAACGTCCAAATTTCGAAAATGGCTGAAGTTATCGAACAGATATTTAACACACATTAATTTAGTATTATTTCTGACATGCTAGAAAAGTTTTAGGAATTTTTCTTGATTTTTAAGGTATTGCGCAACATTTATGACGTCAGAGCTAGTTACAGCAGACTGGCTGGCACACAATGGAAACTGATGTGAATTTACTACAGCGTGAGTAGGCTGCTTCCCTACATCACCCTCTACTTAAATTTTTTTTTTGTTTATGAATGTTAATGAATGAAAAAAAAATTTAATTACAAAAAGGGAAGCAAGAGTACAGTTTAACTCCCTATGAAAAATCAAAATTGAAATATAAACCTGTAGAAACATTAAAGAAAACTGATTACCTACATTAATTATTTAAATTGTAGGCATGTTCACTGCCTTTTAAACAATGTTATTACTCAAAATTTTAAGCAAAGTCAATGAAATATTTTGGCATACATATTGCCTTAGACAAACAAACACATACAAATTGAAAAATTATGAAAGTCTTAGATCCCTTAAATACATTTTTACATACACAAATTCAAAGAAAATAACATGATACATAAACAGATGATTATCTCTTAGCAGTCTTTTCTAAACTTGAAAGATAATTTCACAAATAATTTTTACACACGTGGTTGTAGCCGCTTTGGCTGGCGTCCTACACTTCCATTCACAAGGGTAGGGGAGGGGAAGTTGCTATGGTGTGCGTCCTTCACGTTCACTCTAAATTACATGGGGAAAGGGAGGGGTCACTGTGAGTTGTGTCCAAGTCACTCCACGCTTTCACGCTGCTACCAGGCTGCCATTATCTGGTTTGTCCTGTAGGACAAACAAAAAGAGTGCCTCAGACTCTGTTCACTTAATATCTAAGGGTGGGTCACAATGAAATGGGGATATATACATTTTATCCTTCAGTATGTTACTGGAACAAAGTTAACAGAACTTTTTCAGTATTACTCTCGCGGTTACTTTACTGTCATAAAATCGTTAAACAAATGGCTCAAAACGCCTTTAGTCATGTATTAGAGAAAATTTATGCTCCTAAGGCATACAATCATAAATCATATTTAATCTGAATTTATTATTTCTGGGCCGGAACACTGAACCAATGCTTGGTACATTCCTGATACATTTGTATTTTAAGAACTTAACTGACTCATCTTTGATTACCTTATTCTTAGAGATAGTATGAGTATGATTAGTGGTTGTTTTCTCAGCTTCTTTGTACATGTGAGTAACTTTTGGTAATAGTACAGTTGTGAGTGTTCAAATCACACTACGTTTAGTTGACTACTAAATCCACTGATTGGTCCTCTGCTGTTGTCAGTTCCATATCTGCAATTAGGTACTTACTTACTTTGAAGTGTATTTATGCTGAGCTAAAATAATGTTTCACCTCTGACAGTTTGTTATTTATTTATTTTGCTAGTGTATGTACTTATTTAACACTCACTCTATTAATATTTAAAGCATAGGATAGCACATTTATTTCATATTCATAGTGCACTGCAGCTGATTAGTTTGCTCACGTGGCAATCCATTTCCACTCGATCGGACGCTGAAACCTCAGGTAGTCTCTCTCAGACCTACCACTAAAGTGTATCAAGTAATTACGGACGAGCGTAATGCTAAATTCCTTAAACCTATGGGACACCATGAGCTGCTCTGTCTCATCTAACATATGGGTACCTATGGTCGCATTCACGCCTCCAACTCATAACCTCAATACGTGTAGGTGTATCCTGTCACACACTACACTAAAATAATGGCCAGCTCCAACCTTATAAATACTTCAGGGACGTGTCCTTCACGTCTCAACCACAAACACTGCTCAATTCTATTACACTGCCTTTCCTTGCTACACCAGGTGAGTTTAATCTTACAACTTATCTGCATATTTTTCCTAACACTAAGCAATTTCTTTTACTATTTCTTAGTTAGCTCTAATGCATACACTAGGTTTCACTACCACTTCAGATCCTGCTTGTACATGAATTCATATATCTTTTTAAATTACTGTTGGTGGACCATTTCCAATAAAACAACACTTCGTAGTTACTATATTACCTGGGTTCTATACATACTTGTTCCTCAAATACATTTTATATCTTAATTACGTCATACTTCTCTATTGTTTGTCACTATTAGGTTTGTCACATTAGGTATTTTTCTTCACTAATCGGTAGATAGAATGGTTACATAACTCATGGCTTGATAGCCATGTCAGAAAATTTTCATGTCTGAAAAGAAGAGGTCGAAATTTTTGTGGATAGGAAAGATGAAGAATGAGTGAGACCTGAAATGGAAAGAAGATCTCACACAGCTGGGACTGCACAGCTGCCACACTGTGTAGAGGTTACAGAACAACCTCCTCCCTACAGCATTCATTGGTTTAATGCTGTATTGATAACCATACCGGAAAATTTAATGTATGAAAGAAGAGGTCGAAATTTTTGAGGACAGGAAAGATGAAGAATGAGTGAGACCTGAAAGGGAAAGAAGATCTCACACAGCTGGGACTGCACAGCTGCCACACTGTGTAGAGGTTACAGAACAACCTCCTCCCTACAGCATTCACTGGTTTCAGAAAACTTTCATATTGGAAAGAAGGGGTCGAAATTTTTAGGGACAGGAAAGATGAAGATTGAGTGAGATCTGAAATGGGAAAGAAGATCTCACACAGCTGGGACTGCACAGCTGCCACACTGTGTAGAGGTTACAGAACAACCTCCTTCCTACAGCATTCACTGGCTTAATGCTGGCTTGGTAGTCATAACGGAAAATTTTGGTATTTGGAAAGAAAAAGTCGAAATTTTTGAGGACAGGAAAGAGGAAGAATGAGTGAGACCTGAAAGGGAAAGAAGATCTCACACAGCTGGGACTGCACAGCTGCCACACTGTCTAGAGGTTACAGAACAACCTCCTCCCTACAGCATTCATTCATAACCTTTGACCACGCCTTTTTAGAACCTGTCTCAGTTCTTCCTTCTGATTGGCGGAAATTTTATCGATTTCCTGCAATTTAGCTTCTATTTTGTCTAAAATAATTGCTTCTTCTTCTTCTGTGTTCAGTTTATTGTCATGAAGATTTACATCTTCGTCCCAATATCTCCTGTTTTTCAGAACTCGTATAGGCAGCTCCCAAGTTTCATGATCAGTTACTACATGTTTATCACGAAAAGGGACTGTAATTACTCCGGTTATTGGCAAGACCATTTTTAACTGGCTTCTTTCAAAGTCAACAACACTCTGATATTTTGAGATTATTTACAATTAAACATGGATGATCAATTAAATTACCACTTATGTTAAAGGGCAGCAAAACTTCTTGCTTTACTGTTTTTGACACCTTGCCAGTAGCACCAATTATTCTTAGTCCTGATACCCTCATTACTGTAAGCTTGTCTTTACCAGGTAATGCATCAAAAAAGGGCTGAGATATCGCACTCACTTCACTTCCACTGTCTAAGAGACAACGTACATTGATACCCAACATATTCACTATTATTATAGGGTGGCTTATTCTAGGTTGTACCGGTGGTTCCTCAAATTCATCTAATAGTTCCTTTTGGATTTGTCTCCAACTAAAGTGATCGACATCTGTCTTCATTATATTTAGGTCACAGTGTGTAGGGGTTTCCTGAATTACATTTTCAGCTGCCTTTTCCAGTCGGTCTATTAATTTTAAATCGAAACACCGCACGACTTCATTACATTTAGTTTGCTGAACATAACCCAAATTACTGTAGTCTGAGCGATTCTGCGTCTCCAGACCGGGCATAACACTAGCTAAACCACTAGCTAAACCACTTTCACCATTATCGTCGGTTTCTTTCTCAAGTGACAACTGGTCACAGCTACTGGGTTCATCGACCCTCAACAACCTACCCTCTACATTCTCACTTATCTCCTGTCCTAAATCTATTACTACATTATGAACATCCTGCACAGGCACTTTAGATAAGAGCACATCATCATCGTAAATATAAGCATGAATTTCTTCTGCTTCTTCACCTGACAATTCAATATTTTGTTGCTCCTCCCTATCGTTACACTGCTGAGCCTTCTCTTTCTCTTCCCACTTAGAAAGCGTCTCTAACACGGTATCTATCAAATACTGTGAGTGATCTAATATTTCTGCTGTATTCTTAGGTGCTACCGACTCTTCATCCACATGTTCAGTTTGAGTATTCTGATCTGTCTTACCAATTCCCTTAACTACTGGCTTAGGAAAAGTAACCGCCTGGTGAGCGCCAGTGTCCTCATAGACGGGAACTAGTTTTCCTGCCTCGGCCTACTACTGTTTCCTTTATTTTCATTATAGTTGACTGGCACAGCATTACTTTCCGTACTGTTGTTTACATGCATATTTCTGTTTGGAACAAAATTATTATCCCTTGGACGCCATTGTTGGTTCTGATAATTATTTCCCCAATTCCTACCTCTCTTAGGATGGCGAATACCTACTGTTCTGATGTTTACATTGCCATTTTGCTAGTTCCTAAAATTACTATTATTGTTATTGGCATTTCGGTTATTACGTGCTTGCTCCTCATTGGCAGCAATACGTTCTACACGTTCCAGATACTCAATGAAACGATCCAGATTGTCTCTAGGGGCAGATATAATTCTAGTTTGCCAGTACCATGGCAGTTTGGTTTCAAGACCCAGTATTATCATTTCTGGTTTTAGCTTTTCCGCCAAATGTGACAACCGTGAGATCCATGACCTAGCAAACTCTTTAATTGATTCCTTGCCTGCATTGAAGCGTTTCCCACTCCAAAATTCTCTCAACACTTCATTTTGCTTATTGCTAGACCAATACTCATTAATAAAAGCTGTTTTAAATTCCGCTAATGTTTTACACTGTAACATAACATCAGCTGACCAACGCATGGCGTCACCTGCTAAATGGCTTCTAATAAACGAGATTTTCTCTCGTTCAGACCAAGTTGGTGGAATCACATCTTCAAAATCGTTCCAGAAATCTAGCGGGTGGATATTTTTATCTGGATCAAACCGCAAGAACTGCCGACACCCGATAAAAGCGGCGTTTGCAGTTACAACTTGTTGTATATTACCATTACCAGAAGTTACTGAAGCTACTTTACTCTCAATGTTAGCAATGTTAGTACTGATATTTTCTACTTTCATTTCAACATTTTCTACTCTTTGTACAATATGAGTAGTATCAGTTTTGATTGCGTCTACTTCTGCTTGACATATGCTTACTTTTATATTAACATCTTTAAATCTATCTGAGCACAGTTCAGATTCTGCCTCGATCTTTTCTGTTAACTTGTGCTCCAGCTTCGCATCTTCCATTTGGAAGTCCTTGCGAACCTCCGCAACTTCGGATTTTACTGTTTTATACATTTCAGAAAATTGTTGAGCAACCTTGTTCTTAAAATCCTCATGATTTTAATCAATTTTATAATTCAAACTGTCTAGATCCTCTTTCAACTTATTGCAACCAGCCTTGAAGGTATCGTCCATTACCTCCAATCGTTTATTAAAATTTATTTGACTGGCCACAATCCTGTTATTTACCTCAATTATATCAGATTTTAAATCAGCTGTCACTTTTGCATTACTGGCAGCTATTGCTTGTAATATAACATTTAAATCAACAGCCCCAGCATCTTTGGGTTGCTCACTATCTGGCTTTTTATCACACTCAGGTGACGAAAAACTAGCTCCAACACCCGAATCATCAAAACTAAATGAAATTTCTGATTGATTAGTCATATCTAACTGCTCCTTCTTAAACTCTACCATCTCTGATGACTGTTTCATTTTTAATTCATCAGAGAAACTATCATCCAATAAATTTACAATTTCTACTTTCTGCCTTACTTCAGGGGTCTCTATTATTGAATCATTGCCCCTTCCCACACTACTGTCAGGAGACAATACTTCATATTTCACTTTAACATTATTACTTTCATGCATATTTACACTTGAACCGTTGTCTGGATTTACAGTTCCCTCAACAGACATAGGTCCTGATATAAGTTTAACCTCAGTTTATTTTGGCGGTTCCATCGCCGAGAGTCTTTTAGTGCAGGTTAGTAAAATTTTTAACAGCTTTTCACTTAACTTAGATCCTTCTGCACAACGTATGGCGTTGCCGGCGCGGCGTACCAGGATTCCTGATGCGACGTGGCACGTTGAACTGCAGACGGCTCTCCGACGGCTGTTGTGTGTTTGCGTGGCCCGCAATTGCAGGCTCTGCGCCGGCTGCTCCAGCGGACGACTGCGGTGCGGCGAGACTGGCTTCTCGCGATGCCGGCAGCACCGCTAGACTCAGTGCCAGCTCCGTCAATCCAGATGTGTTGTTAATCCAATTGCGTCGTCCACATGCACACATAACACTTTCACTGTTCTATTACTCAGCTGCGTGTCGCATTCCACTCGCGAATCCGAATAGTTAAAAATCACTTTCACTTAGTTGATTTCCCGACCGATGCACCATACGTGGGGCGGCGGATGATTTGTAAAAATAAATAAATCCAATTTCTGTATAAATGCTTGCATGTAGAATCAGTTTCTGGCTTTTAGAGTGTTGTTAATGCTGTCTTTCGCCGTTCTCAACACTGGCTCTCTATTTACTTTTTAGCACCCAGAAAGCGATTTAACAAAACGTGGAGCCAGTAATTAGAGATCCTAGTGCCCACTTTATTGAGAATACCATTATAGCTGCAGCTTATAGCTCTGAGCAATTAGGAGATTGTCCGGGATTTCTAATCAAAACGGTTTTCCAATATAGTTGAGTATATTCTGAAATTCACTGATAAAAAAAACAAGTATCCCTACAACCTAACTAACAGAGCAGTTCAGAGTCTAATGCGCTGATCCAACTATAAATGTCCGAATTAAATGTTGAAATGAATGCTCGCCATAATTTGATGAAAATATTTCATCAAACGCCACGCTAAATATTTGGTAGAATGTCTGTCCCGCGACGGCACGTGAAAATACGACAATACGCAAACTGAAGCTCGATAATGAAAATAATCCCAGAATTAACACTTCACTTGGAATGTTTTCATGGTTCCGCATATCTCTAGCAACTTAATACGGCACCCGAGGCTGTTTGTAGCAGTGACACTGATGCGACGTGACTGCCGACACAGATGGCGTGTCATTCAGTGTCTGGAGAGAACTGGGGCCTTGCTTCCTCGCGCAGCGTTCTTATATATAAAGCTGCGGTGCGGACGGCTAAGGGAACGCCTGATCAAATCGGCTCTCCCGACTAGCCGCTGGGCTAGTAACGCAACACTTCAAGTTACATAATAATTTATAGCTTCTTTTGCTGATAGCCGATGAAGCTCTTAATTTAAACATGCATTCAGCACGCAGGTAAGTGTTGATAACAAAATTCTGACGTGGCTAAGTTAAATATTTTGGGCGAGAGAATTAATTAAATTACACTGCACGCAGTAGATGAGCTCTGAACTGGCCCTTTTGAGATCCGCTATCGCTATAATTTTATAGGTATTCAGAAAAGAAACTTTTCACATCCTCATAGTCATAGCGGACCTCCAACCTGTTTAAATCTAAACATCCTAGCCTTATTTATTAGCCTACTTAATCTATCTTGCTTCCTTCAGTTTTGAGACGAAAACCAAAAAATCATGAATTTCCACTAAAATCTTAATTTGTGAAATCCAAAGTACTGTTTTTATTAAATCATTATGAAAGATGAATCTAAATATAAATTTTGAAGTCTCTAGCTCTTTTCTGTTGCGCCAATGATTTTTTCAGAAAAACGTCCAAATTTCGAAAATGGCTGAAGCTATCGAACTGATATTTAACACACATTAATTTAGTATTATTTCTGACATGCTAGAAAAGTTTTAGGAATTTTTCTTGATTTTTAAGGTATTGCGCAACATTTATGACGTCAGAGCTAGTTACAGCAGACTGGCTGGCACACAATGGAAACTGATGTGAATTTACTACAGCGTGAGTAGGCTGCTCCCCTACAATACACACCGCTACGCGTAATCGGACGCCGCCGCCGCCACCGCCGCCGCCGCCGCTGCCGCAGCAGAAGACTTCACAAACGACACAGCTGCCGCTCTCCGAACCAGAACATCCCGTAAGATACAGTTGTAAAAATCTTCAATAAAAGTTATCTTATGTAAAAATGATGGTTCATTCGACCTCATACCCGAGCCAAGGAAGAACCCACCCTGCCCAGATGTTGTTAAGAGAGAAAAGTTAATTATTTAATATTTTCACCCTGACAGAATGCTTTAGAATGCTCATCCTGACAATAGACAGCATCAAAAGAGAAAACTCAGTTACATTGAGTGACAGAAGTGTCACATTTAGTAACACAACTGTTACACAGTAACCCTGCACTGGTGCATCAGATACTAATACTGGTCTCCCAGGAGTCGCTCAAAGCGCAAACTCTTTTACTTAAGTCGGCATTGTGCCTCCCGTATTGAATCCGAATGCAATTTCTATGTTTCTTGGTCAATGTGAAAGTACAAGTGATACAGTAAACCTGCACTGGTGTATCGGAATCTAATACTGGTCTCCCAAGACCCGCTGAAAACACTAACTCTTCGAATATTCACTCTACTGGTACTTAAGTCGGCATTGTGCCTATCATATTCAATCCCGATGCAATTTGTGTGCTTCATGGTCCATGTGAGGGTCCAAGGGATACAGTACACCTGCACTGGTGCAACTGAATCGAATACTGGTCTCCCAGGAGCTGCTCAAAGCACAAACCCTTACAAGTTCCTCTCTTCTTGTACTTAAGTCTTCATTGTGCCTTTTGTATTCAATCCCAATGCAATTTCTGTGTATCATGGTCAATGTGAAGGTCTAAGAGATACAGTTAACCTGCACTGGTGCATCGGAATCTAATACTGCCCTCCCAAGAACCGCTCAAAGCACAAACTCTTAGAAGATTCACTCTTCTTCTACCTAAGTCGTCATTGTGCGTTTTGTATTTAATCCCGCTGCAATTTCTGTGATTCATGGTCAATGTGAAGGAGCAAGGGATACAGTAAAACTGCCCTGGTGCATCGGAATCTAATACTGCTCTCCCAGGAGCCGCTCAAACAAAAACTCTTAGAGGATTCACTCTTCTTCTACTTAAGTCGGCATTATGCTTTTTGTATTCAATCCCGATGCAACTTCGGTGTTTCATGTTCAATGTGAAGGGCCAAGGGATGAAGTAAACCTGCACTGATGCATCGGAGCCTAATACTGGTCTCCCAGGAGCCGCTCAAAGTACAAATTCTTAGAAGATTCACACTTCTTGTACTTAAGTCGGCATTGAGTATTTTGTATTCAATCCCGATGCAAATTCTTAGTTTCATGGTCAATGTGAAGGTCTAAGGGATACAGAAAACGTGCACTGGTGCATCGGAATCTAATACTGCTCTCCCAGGAGCCGCTCAAAGAACAAACTCTTAGAAGATTCACTCCTCTTGTACTTAACTCGGCATTGTGCCTTTGTATTCAATCCCGATGCAATTTCTCTGTTTCATGGTCAATTTGAACATCGATGAGATACAGTAAACCTGCACTGGAGCATCGGAATCTAACACTGGTCTCCCAGGAGACGCTCAAAGCACAAACTCTTAGAAGATTCACTCTTCTTGTACATAAGTGGGCATTGTGTCTTCTGTATTCAATCCCGATGAAATTTCTGAGTTTCATGGTCAATGTGAAGGTCCCAAAGATACAGTAAACCTGCACTGGTGCATCGGAATCTAATACAGCTCTCCCAGGAGCCGCTCAAAGCACAAACCCTTAGAAGATTCACTCTTCTTATACTTAAGCCGGCATTGTGCCTGTTCCTTTCAATTCCGATGCAATTTCTGTGCTTCATGGTCAATGTGAATGTCCAAGGGTTACAGTAAACCTGCACTGGTGCATGTGAATCTAATACTGGTCACCCAGGAGCCGCTCAAAGAACAAACTCTTAGAAGATTAGCTCTTCTTGTACTTTAGTCGTAATTGTGCCTTTTGTATTCAATCCCGATGCAATTTCTGTATTCCATGGTCAATGTGAACATCCAAGGGATACAGTAAACCTGCACTGGTGCATCGGAATCTAATACTGGTCTCCCAGGAGCCGCGCAAAGCTCAAATCCATAGAAGATACACTCTTCTTCTACTTAGGGTGGCATTGTGCCTTTTGTATTCAATCCTGATTCAATTTCTTTGCTTCATGGACAATGTGAGGGTCCATAATGATACAGTAAACCTGCACTGGTGCATCGGAATCTAATACTGGTCTCCCAGTACCCGCTCAAAACACAAACTCTTAGAAGATTCATTCTTCTTGTACTTAAGTTAGGATTGTGCCTTTTGTATTCAATCCCGATGCAATTTCTGTGTTTCATGGTCAATATGATCATCCAAGGGACACAGTAAACCTGCACTGGAGCATCGGAATCTAACACTGGTCTCCCAGGTGCCGCTCTAAGCACAAACTCTTAGAAGATTCACTCTTCTTGTACATAAGTGGGCATTGTGCCTTCTGTATTCAATCCCGATGAAATTTCTGAGTTTCATGGTCAATGTGAAAGTCCAAAAGATACAGTAAACCTGCATTGGTGCATGTCAATCTAATACTGGTCACCCAGGAGCCGCTCAAAGCTCAAACTTTTAGAAGATTAACTCTTCTTGTACTTAAGACGTAATTGTGCTTTTGTATTCATCCCCGATACAATTTCTGTGTTTCATGGTCAAACGGAAGGTCAAAGGGATACAGTAAACCTGCACTGGTGCATTGGAATCTAATACTGCTCTCCCAGGAGTCGCTCAAATAAAAAGTCTTAGAGGATTCACTCTTCTTGTACTTAGTCGGCATTGTGCTTTTTGTATTCAATTCCGATGCAAATTCGGGGTTTCATGGCCAATGTGAAGGTCCAAGGGATAAAGTGAACCTGCACTGGTGCATCGGAATATAATAGTGATCTCCCACGTGCCGCTCAAAGCACAAAGTCTTAGAAGATTAACTCATCTTGTACTGAAGTCGGCATTGTGTTATTGTATTAAATCCCGATGCAATTTCTGTGTTTTATGGTCAATGTGAAGGACCAACCGATAGAGTATACCTGCACTGGTGCAACGCAAAGTAGGCTTTGTGCCTTTTGTATTCAGTCCCGATGCAATTTCTGTGTTTCATGTTCAATGTGAAGGGCCAAGGGATGAAGTAAACCTGCACTGGTGCATCAGAATCTAATACTGGTTTCCCAGGAGCCCCTGAAAGTACAAATTCTTAGAAAATTCACACTTCTTGTTTTTAAGTCGGCACTTAGCATTTTGTATTCAATCCCGATGTTACTTCTGTGTTTCGAGGTCAATGTGAATGTCAAACGAATACAGTAAAGCTGCACTGGTGCATCGGAATCTAATTCTCGTCTCCCAGGAGCCGCTCAAAGCACCAACTCATAGACGTTTCACTCTTCCTGTACCTAAATTGGCGTTGTTTTTTTGTATTTAATCCCGATGCAATTTCTGTGTTTCATGGTCAATGAGAAGGTACAAGGGATACTGTAAACCTGCACTGGTGCATCGGAATCTATTACTGGCCTCCCAGGAGCCGCTCGAAGCGCAAACTCTTAGAAGATTAACTCTTCTTGTACTTAATTTTGCATTGTGCATTTTTGTATACAATCCCGATGCAACTTCGGTGTTTCATGGACAATGTGAAATTCCAAGGGATACAGTAAACCTGCACTAGTGCATCGGAATATAATAGTGGTCTCCCTGGAGCCGCTCAACGCACAAGCCCATAGAAGACTCACTCATCTTCTACTTAAGTTGGCATTGTGTCTTTTACATTCAATCCCGATGCAGTTCCTAGTTTCATGGCCAATGTGATGGTCCAAGGGATACAGTGAACCTGCACTGGTGCATCGGAATCTAATACTAGTCTTCCAGGAGCCGCTCAAAACACAAACGCTTAGAAGATTCAGTCTTCTTGTACTTAAGTCGGCATTGTGCCTTTCGTATTCGATCCCGATGCAATTTTTATGTTTCATGGTCAATGCGAAAGTCCAAGGGATACAGTAAACCTGCACTGGTGCATCGGAATCTAATACTGGTCTCCGAGGAGTTGCTCAGAGCACAAACCCTTAAAAGATTCACTCTTCTTGTACCTAAGCCGGCATTGTGCCTTTTGCATTCAATCCCGATGCTATTTCAGTGTTTCATGGTCAATTTGAGAGTCCAAGGGATACAGTAAACCTGCACTGGTGCGTCTGAATCTAATACTAAGCTCCCAGAAGCCGCTCAAAGCACAAACTCTTAGAAGATTCACTCTTCTTGTGCTTAAGTCGGCATTGTGAATTTGTATTCAATCCCGAAGCGCATTCTGTGTTTCATGGTCAATTTGAAGGTCCAAGGGATACAGTAAACCTGCACTGGTGTATGAGAATCTACTACTGGTCTCCCAGGAGCCGCTAAAAACACAAACTCTTAGAAGATTCACGCTTCTTGTACTTAAGTCGTCATCGTGCATTGTGTATTCAATCCCGATGCAATTTGTGTGTTTCATGGTCAATGTTAAGGTCCAAGGGATACAGCAAACCTGCACTGGTGCATCGGAATCTAATACTGGCCTCCCAGGAGATGCTCAAAGCACAACCACTTAGAACATTTACTCATCGTGTACTTAAGTCAGCATTGTGACTTTTGTATTCTATCCAGATGCAATTTCTGTGTTTCATGGTCAATGTGAAGGTCAAACGGATACAGTAAACCTGCGCGTGTGCATCGGAATCTAATACCGGTCTACTAGGAACCGCTCAAAAGACAAACTCTTAGAAGATTCACCCTTCTTCATTTTAAGACAGCGTTGCTCTTTTGTATTCAATCCCGATGCAATTTCGGTGTTTCATGGTCAATGTGAAGGTCCAATGGATACAGTTAACCTGCACTGGTGCATCGGAATCTAATACTGGTCTCCCAGGAGCCGCTCAAAGCACAAACTCCTAGAAGATTCACCATGCCTGAAATTAAGATGGCGTTGCTCTTTTGTATTCAATCCCGATGCAATTTCCGTGTTTCAATGTCATTGTTAAGGTCTAAGGGATACAGTAAACCTGCTGGTGCATCGGAATCTAATAATGGTGTCGCAGGAGCCGCTCAAACCACAAACCCCTAGAAGATCCCGCCTTCTTGTACTTAAGCCGGCATTGTGTCTTCTGCATTCAATCCCGATGCAATTTCTGTGTTTCATGGTCAATGTGAAGGTCCAAGGGATACAGTAAACCTGCACTGGTGCATCGGTATCTAATACTGGTCTCCCAGGAGCCGCTCAAACACAAACTCTTAGAAGATTCTCTCTTCTTCTACTTTAGTCGGCATTGTGCATTTTGCATTTCTACCCCAATGCTATTTCTGTATTTCATGGTCAATACGAAGGCCCAAGGGATACAGTAAACCTGCACTGGAGCATCGGAATCTAATACTGGTCTCCCAGGTACCGCTCAGAGCACAAACTCTTACAAGATTCACTCTTCTTGTACTTAAGGCGGCATTGTGCCTTTTGTATTCAATCCCGATGCCTATTCTGTGTATCATGGTCAATCGGAAGGTCCAAGGTACTCAGTAAACATGCACCGGTGGATCGGAATCTGTTACTGGTCTCCCAGGAGCCGCTCAAAACACAAACCCGTTGAAGATTCCCTCTTCTTGTACTTATGACGGCATTGTTTATTTTGTGCTCAATCCCGAAACAACTTCTGTGTCTCATGGTCAAAGTGAAGGACTAAGCGATACAGTAAAACTGCACAGGTGCTGGTCTCCCACCAGCTGTTCAAAAATCAAACCCTTAGAAGATCACTCTTCTTGTACTTAAGTCGGCATTGTGCCTTTTGTATTCAATCCCGATGCATCTTCTGTGTTTCATGGTCAATGTGAAGACCCACAGGATACAGTAAACCCGTACTGGTGGATTGGAATCTAATATTGCTCTCCCAGGAACCCCTTAAAAGCACAAACTCTAAGAAAATTCACTCTTCTTGTACTTAAGTCGGCATTGTGCCTTTTGTATTCAATCCCGATGCCTATTCTGTGTTTCATGGTCAATGGGAAGGTCCAATATACACAGTAAACATGCACCGGTGGATCGGAATCTGTTACTGGTCTCCCAGGAGCCGCTCAAAGCACAAACCCTTAGAAGATTCACTCTTCTTGTACTTAAGTCGGCATTGTGCCTTTTGTATTCAATCCACACGCAATTTCTGTGATTCATGGTCAATGCGAAGGTCCAAGGTTACAGTAAACCAGCACTCATGCGTCGGAATCCAATACTGGTCTCCCACAAGCCGCTAAAAGCACAAAGTCTTACAAGATTAACTCTTCTTGTACTTAAGTCGGCATCGTGCTTTTGTATTTAATCCCCATACAATTTCTATATTTCAAGGTCAATATGAAAGTCCAAGGGATACAGTAAACCTACACTGGTGCATCGGAATCTATTACTGGTCTACCAGGTGCCACACAAAACACAAAATCTTAGAAGATTCGCTCTTCTTGTACTTAAGTCGGCATTGTGCCTTTTTTTTCAATCCCGATGCAATTTCTGTGTTTCATTGTCAATGTGAACGTCCAAGTGACACAGTAAACCTGCACTGGGGCATCGGAATCTAATACTGCTCCCCCAGGAGCCGCTCAAATCGCAAACTCATAGAGGCTTCACTCTTCTTCTGCTTAAGTCTGCATTGTGCCTTTTGTATTCGATCCAGATGCAATGTCTGTGTTTCATGGTGAATGTGAAGGTCCAAGGGATACAGTAAACCTGCACTGGTGCATCGGAATCTAATACTGGTCTCCCAGGAGCCGCTTAAAAGCACAAACTCTAAGAAGATTGACTCTTCTTGTATTTAAGTCGGCAGTGTGCCTTTTGTATTCAATCCCGATGAAATTTCTGTGTTTCATGGTCAATGTGAAGGTTCAAGGGATATAATAAACCTGCACTGGCGCATCGGTAACTAATACTGGTCTCCCAGGAGCCGCTCGAAACCCAATCTCTTAGAAGATTCACTCTTCTTGTACTTAAGTCGGCATTGTGCCTTTTGTATTAAATGCAGATGCATTTTCTGTGCTTCATGATCAATGAGAAGGCCCATGGGTTACAGCAAACCTGCACTGGTGCATCGGAATCTAATACTGGTCTCCCAGGAGCCGCTCAAAGCACTAACTCTTTGAAGATTCACTCTTCTCGTACTTAAGTTGGCATTGTGCCTTTTGTATACAATCCCGATGAAATTTCTGTGTTTCATGGTCAATGTGAAAGTACAAGTGATACAGAATACCTGCACTGGTGCATCGGAATCTAATACCGGTCTCCCAGGAGCCGTTCAAAGCACAAACCCGTTGAAGATGCACTCTTCTTGTACTTATGACGACGTTGTGCCTTTTGTGTTCACTCTCGAAGCAATTTCTGTGTCTCATGGTCAATGTGAAGGACCAAGCGATACAGTAACCCTGAACAAGTGCTGGTCTACCACCAGCCGCTCAAAAAACAAACTCTTAGAGGTTCACTCTTCTTATACTTACGTCGTCATTGTGTCTTTTGTATTCAATCCCGATGCAATTTCTGTGCTTCATGGTCATGTGAAGACCCAAGGGATACAGTAAACCTGTACTGGTGGATCGGAAGCTAATATTGGTCTCACAGCAGCTGCTCAAATGTACAAACTCTAAGAAGATTCACTCTTCTTGCACTTATGTCGGCATTGTGCCTTTTGTATTCAATCCCGATGCGATTTCTGTGTTTCATGGTCAATGTGAAGGCTCAGGGGATATAATAAACTTGCACTGGTGCATCGGTATCTAATACTGGTCTCCCAGGAGCCGCTCAAACACAAACTCTTAGAAGATTCTCTCTTCTTGTACTTTAGTCCTCATTGTGCACTTAGCATTCAACCCCAATGCTATTTCCGTGTTTCATGGTCAATACGAAGGTCCTAGGGATACGGTAAATCTGCACTGGAATATCGGTATCTAACATCGGTCTCCCAGGAGCCGCTCAGAGCACAAACACTTAGAAGATTCACTCTTCTTGTACTTAAGTCGGCATTGTGCACTTTTGTATTCAATCCCGATGCCATTTCTGTGTTTCATGGTCAATGGGAAGGTCCAAGGTACACAGTAAACCTGCACCTGTGGATCGGAATCTGATACTAGTTTCCCAGGAGCCGCTCAAAGCACGAACCCGTTGAAGATGCACTCTTCTTGTACTTATGACGGCATTGTGCCATTTGTGTTCAATCCCGAAGCAATTTCTGTGTCTCATGGTCAATGTGAAGGGCTAAGCGATACAGTAAACCTGCACAGGTGCTGGTCTCTTACCAGCTGTTCAAAAAACAAACTCTTAGAAGATCATTCTTCTTGTACATAAGTCGGCATTGAGCCTTGTGTATTCAATCCCGATGCAATTTCTGTGTTTCATGGTCAATGTGAAGACCGAAGGGATACAGTAAACCTGTACTGGTGGATCGGAAGCTAATATTGGTCTCACAGGAGCCGCTCAAATGTACAAACTCTAAGAAGATTCACTCTTCTTACACTTATGTCGGCATTGTGCCTCTTGTATTCAATCCCGATGCAATTTCTGTGTTTCATGGTCCATGTGAAGGTTCAAGGGACATAATAAACCTTCACTGGTGCATCGGTATCTTATACTGGTCTCCCAGGAGCCGCTCAACGCACAAACTCTTAGAAGATTCTCTCTTCTTGTATTTAAGTCGGCATTATGCATTTTGCGTTCAATCCCAATGCTATTTCTGTGATTCATGGTCAATACGAAGGTCCAAGGAATACAGTAAACCTGCACTGGAGCATCGGAATCTAATACTGGTCTCCCAGGAGCCGCTCAAAACACAAACTCTTAGAAGATTCACTCTTCTTGTACTTAAGTCGGCATTGTGCCTTCTGTATTCAATCCCAATGCAATTTCTGTGTTTCATGGTCAATGTGAATACCCAAGGGATACAGTAAACCTTGCACTGGTGGATCAGAATCTAATATTGGTCTCCCAGGAGCCGCTCGAAGTACAAACTCTAAGAAGATTCACTATTCTTACACTTAAGTCGGCATTGTGCATTTTGTATTCAATCCCGATGCAATTTCTGTGTTTCATGGTCAATGTGAAGACCCACGGGATACAGCAAACCCGTACTGGTAAATCGGAATCTAATATTGCTCTCCCAGGAGCCGCTTAGAAGCACAAACTCTAAGAAGATTGACTCTTCTTGTACTTAAGTCGGCATTGTGCCTTTTGTATTCAATCCCGATGCAATTATTGTGTTTCATGGTCAATGAGAAGCTTCAAGGGATACAGTAAACCCGCACTGGAGCATCGGAATCTAATACTGGTAACCCAGGAGCCGTTCAAAGCACAACCTCTTAGAAGATTCACTCTTCTTGTGCTTAAGTCGGCATTGTGCTTTTTTCATTCAATCCCGATGTAATTTCTGTGTTTCATGGTTAATGTGAAGGTCCAAGGGATACAGTAAACCTGCGCTGGTGCATCGGAATCTAACACTTGCCTCCCAGGAGCCGCTCAAAGCACAAACTCTTAGAAGATTCACTCTTTTTGTACTTAAGTACGCATTGTGCCTTTTGTATTCTATTCCGATGCATTTTCTGTGTTTCATGGTCAAAATGAAGGACCAAGGCATAAAGTAAACCTGCACTGGTGCATTGTAAACTAATACTGGTCTCCCAGTAACCGCTCAAAGCACAAACTGTTAGAAGGTTCAGATTTCTTGTACTTATGTCGGCATTGTGACTTTTGTATTCGATCCCGAGGCAATTTCTGTGTTTCATGGTCAATGTGAAACTCCAAGAGATACAGTAAACCTGCACTGGTCCATCGGAATCTAATACTGGTCTCCCAGGAGCCGCTAAAAGCACAAACTCTTAGAAGATTCACTTCTTGTACTTAAGTCGGCATTGTGCCTTTTGTATTCAATCCCGATGCCATTTCTGTGTTTCGTGGTCAATGAGAAAGTCCAAGGTACACAGTAAACCTGCGACGGTGGATCTGAATCTGATACTGGTCTCCCAGGTGTCGCTCAAAGAACAAACCCGCTGAAGATGCACTCTTCTTGTACTTATGACGGCATTGTGCCTTTTCTGTTCAATCCCGAAGCAATTTCTGTGTCTCATGGTCAATGAGAAGGACTAAGCGATACAGTAAACCTGCACAGGTGCTGGTCTAACACCAGCTGTTCCAAAAACAAACTCTTAGGAGATCACTCTTCTTCTACATAAGTCGGCATTGTGCCTTTTGTATTCAATCCCGATGCAATTTCTGTGTTTCATGGTCAATGTGAATACCCAAGGGATACAGTAAACCTTGCACTGGTGGATCGGAATCTAGTATTGGTCTCCCAGGAGCCGCTCAACGTACCAACTCTAAGAGGATCACTATTCTTACACTTAAGTCGGCATTGTGCATTTTGTATTCAATCCCGATGCAATTTCTGTGTTTCATGGTCAATGTGAAGACCCACGGGATACAGTAAACCTGTACTGGTGGATCGGAATTTAATTTTGCTCTCCAAGGAGCAGCTTAAAAGCAAAAACTCTAAGAAGTTTGACTCTTCTTGTACTTCATTCGGCATTGTGCATTTAGATTTCAATCCCGATGCAATTTCTCTGTCTCATGGTCAATGTGAAGGTTCAAGGGATATAATAAACCTGCACTGGTGCATCGGTATCTAATACTGGTCTCCCAGGAGCCGCTCATCGCACAAACTCTTAGACGATTCTCTCTTCTTGTACTTAAGTCGGCATTGTGCCTTTTGCATTCAATCCCGATGCCATTTCTGTGTTTCATGGTCAATGGGAAGGTCCAAGGTACACAGTAAACATGCACCGGTGGATCAGAATCTGATACTGACCTCCCAGGAGCCGCTCAAAGCACAAACCCGTTGAAGATGCACTCTTCTTGTACTTATGACGGCATTGTGCCTTTTGTGTTCAATCCCGAAGCAATTTCTGTGTCTCATGGTCAATGTGAAGGACTAAGTGATACAGTAAACCTGCACAGGTGCTGGTCTCCCACCGGCTGTTCAAAAAACAAACTCTTAGAAGATCACTCTTCTTGTACTTAAGCCAGCATTGTGCCTTTTGTATTCAATCCAGATGCAATTTCTGTCTTTCATGGTCAATGTGAATACCCAAGGGATACAGTAAACTTTGCACTGGTAGATCGGAATCTAATATTGGTCCCCCAGGAGCCGCTGAAACTACAAACTCTAAGAAGATTCACTATTCTTACACTTAAGTCGGCATTGTGCTTTTTGTATTCAATCCCGATGCAATATCTGTGTTTCATGGCCAATGTGAAGACCCACGGGATACAGTAAACCCGTACTGGTGGATCGTAATCTAATATTGCTCTCCCAGGAGCCGCTTAAAAGCACAAACTCTAAGAAGATAGACTCTTCTTATACTTAAGTCGGCATTGTGCCTTTTGTATTCAATCCCGATGCAATTTCTGTGTTCCATGGTCAATGTGAAGAACCAAGGGATACAGTAAACATGCACTGGAGCATCGGAATCTAATACTGGTGTCCCAGTAATCGCTCAAAACACAAACTCTTAGAAGATTCACTCTTCTTGTACTTAAGTCGGCATAGCGCCTTTTGTATACAATCCCGATGCAATTTCTGTGCTTCGTGACCATTGTGAAGGTCCATGGGTTACAGCAAAAATGCACTGGTGCATCGGAATCTAATACTGGTCTCCCAGGAGCCGCTCAGAGCACAAACCCTTAGAACATTTACTCTTCTTGTACTTAAGTCGGCATTGTGCCTTTTGTATTCAAGCCCCATGCAATTTCTGTGATTCATGGTCAATGCGAAGGTCCAAGGGATACAGTAAACCAGCACTGATGCATCCTAATCTAATACTGGTCTCCCAGGAGCCGCTAAAAGCACAAACTCTTAGAAGATTCACTTCTTGTACTTAAGTCGGCATTGTGCTTTTTGTATTCACTCCCGATGCCTTTTCTGTGTTTCATGGTCAATCGGAAAGTCCAAGGTACACAGTAAACCTGCACCGGTGGATCTGAATCTGATACTGGTCTCCCAGGAGCCGCTCAAAGCACAAACCTGTTGAAGATACAGTCTTCTTGTACTTATGCCGGCATTGTGCCTCTTCTGTTCAATCCCGAAGCAATTTCTGTGTCTCATGGTCAATGTGAAGGACGAAGCGATACAGTAAACCTGCATAGGTGCTGGTCTCCCACCAGCTGTTCAAAAAATAAACTCTTAGGAAATCACTCTTCTTGTACATAAGTCGGCATTGTCCCTTTTGTATTCAATCCCGATGCAATTTCTGTGTTTCATGGTCAGTGTGAATACCCAAGGGATACAGTAAACCTTGCACTGGTGGATCGGAATCTGATATTACTCTCCCAGGAGCCGCTCAACGTACCAACTCTAAGAAGATTAACTATTCTTACACTCAAGTCGGCATTGTGCATTTTGTATTCAATCCCGATGCAATTTCTATGTTTCATGATCAATGTGAACACCCACGGGATACAGTAAACCCGTACTGGTGGATCGGAATCTAATATTGCTCTCCCAGGAGCCGCTTAAAAGCAAAAACTCTAAGAAGTTTGACTCTTCCTGTACTTAAGTCGGCATTGTGCATTTTGATTTCAATCCCGATGCTATTTCTGTGTTTCATGGTCAATGTGAAGGTTCAAGGGATATAATAAACCTGCACTGGTGCATCGGTATCTAATACTGGTCTCCCAGGAGCCGCTCATCGCACAAACTCTTAGAAGATTCTCTCTTCTTGTACGTAAGTCGGCATAATGCATTTTGCATTCAATCCCGATGCAATTTCTGTGTTTCATGGTCAATACGAAGGTCAAAGGGATACAGTAAACCTGCACTGGAGCATCGGAATCTAATACTGGTCTCCCAGGTACCGCTCAGAGCACAAACTCTTAGAAGATTCATTCTTCTTTTACTTAAGTCGGCATTGTGCCTTTTGCATTCAGTCCCGATGCCATTTCTGTGTTTCATAGTCAATGGGAAGGTCCAAGGTACACAGTAAACCGGCACCGGTGGATCGAAATCTGATACTGGTCTCCCAATAGCCGCTCAAAGCACGAACCCGTTGAAGATGCACTCTTCTTGTACTTACGACGGCATTGTGCCTTTTGTGTTCAATCCCGAAGCAATTTCTGTGTCTTATTGTCAATGTGAAGGACTAAGTGATACAGTAAACCTGCACAGGTGCTGGTCCCCCACCAGCTGTTCAAAAAACAAACTCTTAGAAGATCACTCTTCTTGTACTTAAGCCGGCATTGTGCCTTTTGTATTCAATCCCGATGCAATTTCTGTCTTTCATGGTCAATGTGAATACCTAAGGGATACAGTAAACCTTGCACTGGTGGATCGGAATCTAATATTGGTCTCCCAGGAGCCGCTCAAAGTACAAACTCTAAGTAGATTCACTATTCTTACACTTAAGTCGGCATTGTGCCTTTTGTATTCAATCCCGATGCAATTTCTGTGTTTCATGGTCAATGTGAAGACCCACGGGATACAGTAAACCCGTACTGGTGGATCGGAATCTAATATTGCTCTCCCAGGAGCCGCTTAAACGCACAAACTCTAAGAAGATTGACTCTTCTTGTACTTAAGTCGGCATTGTGCCTTTTGAATTCGATCCCGATGCAATTTCTGTGTTTCATGGTCAATGCCAAGGTCCAAGGGATACAGTAAACCTGCACTGGTCCATCGGAATCTAATACTGGTCACCCAGGTGCCGTTCAAAGCACAAACTCTTAGAAGATTCACTCTTCTTGTGCTTAAGTCGGCATTGTGCATTTTGCATTCAATCCCGAAGTAATGTCTGTGTTTAAAGGTCAATGTGAAAGTACAAGGGATACAGTAAACCTGCTCTGGCGTATCCTAATCTAATACTGGTCTCCCAGGAGCCGCTCAAAGTACAAACTGTTAAAGGATTCAGAATTCTTGTACTTAAGTCGGCATTGTGCCTTTTGAATTCGGTCCCAATGCAATTTCTGTATTTCATGGTCAATGTGAAGGTCCAAGGGATACAGTAAACCTGCACTGGTCCGTCGGAATCTAATACTGGTCACCCAGGAGCCGTTCAAAGCAAAAACTCTTAGAAGATTCAGTCTTCATGTGCTTAAGTCGGCATTGTGCATTTTGCATTCAATCCCGAAGTAATTTCTGTGTTTCATGATTAATGTGAAGGTCCAAGGGATACAGTAAACCTGCACTGGAGCATCGGAATCTAATACTTGCCTCCCAGGAGCCGCTCAAAGCACAAACTCTTAGAAGATTCACTCTTCTTGTACTTAAGTCCGCATTGTGCCTTTTGTATTCTGTCCCGATGCATTTTCCGTGTTTCATTGTCAAAATGAAGGACCAAGGCATAAAGTAAACCTGCACTGGTGCATCGTAAACTAATACTGGTCTCCCAGGAACCGCTCAAAGCACAAACTGTTAGAAGATTCAGAATTCTTGTACTTATGTCGGCATTGTGACTTTTGTATTCGATCCCGATCCAAATGCTGTGTTTCATGGTCAATGTGAAGGTCCGACGGATACAGTAAACCTGCACTGGTCCATCGGAATCTAATACTGGTCTCCCAGGAGCCGTTAAAAGCACAAACTGTTAGAAGATTCACTTCTTGTATTTAAGTCGACATTGTCCCTTTTGTATTCAATCCCGATGCAATTTCTTTGTTTCATGGTCAATGGGAAGGTCCAAAGCACACAGTAAACCGGCACCGCGAATCGGAATCTGATACTGGTCTCCCAGGAGCCCCTCAAAGCAAAAACCCGTTGAAGATGCACTCTTCTTGTACTTATGACGGCATTGTGCCTTTTCTGTTCAATCCCGAAGCAGTTTCTGTGTCTCATGGTCAATGAGAAGGACTAAGCGATACAGTAAACCTGCACAGGTGCTGGTCTCACACCAGCTGTTCAAAAAACAAACTTTTAGAAGATCACTCTTCTTGTACTTAAGTCGGCATTGTTCCTTTTGTATTCAATCCCGATGCAATTTCTGTGTTTCATGGTCAATGTGAATACCTAAGGGATACAGTAAACCTTGCACTGGTGGACAGGAATCAAATATTGGTCTCACAGGAGCCGCTCAAAGTACAAACTCTAAGAAGATTCACTATTCTTACACTTAAGTCGGCATTGTGCCTTTTGTATTCAATCCCGATGCAATTTCTTAGTTTCATGGTCAATGTGAAGACCCACAGGATACAGTAAACCTGTACGGGTGGATCGGAATCTAATATTGCTCTCCCAGGAGCCGCTTAAAAGCACAAACTCTAAGAAGATTCACTCTGCTTGTACTTAAGTCGTCATTGTGCCTTTTGTATTCAATCCCGATGCAATTTCTGTTATTCAAGGTCTATGTGAAAGTCCAAGGGATGCTGTAAACCCTCACTGGTGCACCGGAATCTATTACTGGTCTACCAGGAGCCACACAAAACACAAACTCTTAGAAGACTCGCTCTTCTTGTACTTAAGTTGGCATTATGCCTTTTGTATTCAATCCCGATGTATTTTCTGTGTTTCATTGTCAATGAGAAAGTCCAAGGGATACAGTAAACATGCACTGGTGCATCGGAATCTAATACTGGTCTCCCAGGAACCGCACAAAACACAAATTCTTAGAAGATTCACTCTTTTGCACTTATGTCGTCATTGTGCCTTTTCTATTCAATCCCGATGCAATTTCAGTGTTTCATGGTGATTATGAAGGTCCTAGGGATACAGTAACCCTCCACTGGTGGATCGGAATCTAATATTGGTCTCCTAGGAGCCACTCAAAGCACTAACTCTTAGAAGATTCAGTCTTCTTGTACTAAAGTCGCCATTGTGCATTTTCTATTCAATCCCGATGCAATTTCTGTGCTTCATGGTCAATGTGATGGTAGAAGGGATACAGTAAACTTGCACTAGTACATCGAAATCTAATACTGGTCTCCCAGGAGCCGCTCAAAGCACAAACTCTTAGAAGATTCAGTCTTCTTGTACTTAAGTACGCATTGTGCCTTTTGTATTCGATCCCGATTCATTTTCTGGTTTTCATGGTCAAAATGAAGGACCAAGGCATAACGTAAACCTGCACTGGTGCATCCTAACCTAATACTGGTTTGCCAGGGACCGCTCAAAGCAGAAAAAGTTACAATATTCAGAATTCTTGCACTTAAGTCGGCATTGTGCATTTTGTATTCGTTCCCGATGCAATTTCTGTGTTTCATGGTCAATGTGAAGACCCACGGGATACAGTAAACCTGAACTGGTGCATCGGAATCTAATACTGGTCTCTCAGGAGCCAATCAAAGCACAAACTCTTAGAACATTCACTCTTCTTGTGCTTAAGTCGGCATTGTGCATTTTGCATTCAATCCCGATGTAATTTCTGTGTTTCATGGTTAATGCGAAGGTCCAAGGGATACAGTAAACCTGCACTGATGCATCGGAATGTAATACTGGCCTCCCAGCAGCTGCTCAAAGCACAAACTCTTAGAAGATTCACTCTTCTTGCACTTAAGTACGCATTGTGCCTTTTGTATTCTATCCCGATGCGTTTTCTGCGTTTCATGGTCAAAATTAATGACCAACGCATAAGGTAAACCTGCACTGGTGCATCGTACACTAATACCGGTCTCCCATGAGCCGCTCAAAGCACAAACTGTTAGAAGATTCAGTATTCTTGTACTTTAGTCGGCATTGTACCCTTTGTATTCAATCCCGATGCAATATCTGTGTATCATGGTGAATATGAAAGTCCAAGGGATACAGTAAACCTGCACTGGTGCATCGGAATCTAATATTGGTCTCCCAGGAGCCACCCAAAGCACTAACTCTTAGAAGATTCATTCTTCTTGTACTTAAGTTGGCATTGTGCCTTTTGTATTCAATCCCGATGCAATTTCTGTGTTTCATGGTCAATGTGAAGACCCACGGGATACAGTAAACCCGTACTGGTGGATCGGAATCTAATATTGCTCTCCCAGGAGCCGCTTAAAAGCACAAACTCTAAGAAGATTGACTCTTCTTGTACTTAAGTCGGCATTGTGCCTTTTGAATTCGATCCCGATGCAATTTCTGTGTTTCATGGTCAATGCCAAGGTCCAAGGGATACAGTAAACCTGCACTGGTCCATCGGAATCTAATACTGGTCACCCAGGAGCCGTTCAAAGCACAAACTCTTAGAAGATTCACTCTTCTTGTGCTTATTTCGGCATTGTGGATTTTGCATTCAATCCCGAAGTAATTTCTGTGTTTAAAGGTCAATGTGAAAGTACAAGGGATACAGTAAACCTGCTCTGGCGTATCCTAATCTAATACTGGTCTCCCAGGAGCCGCTCAAAGCACAAACTGTTAAAGGATTCAGAATTCTTGTACTTAAGTCGGCATTGTGCCTTTTGAATTCGATCCCGATGCAATTTCTGTATTTCATGGTCAATGTGAAGGTCCAAGGGATACAGTAAACCTGCACTGGTCCGTCGGAATCTAATACTGGTCACCCAGGAGCCGTTCAAAACACAAACTCTTAGAAGATTCAGTCTTCTTGTGCTTAAGTCGGCATTGTGCATTTTGCATTCAATCCCGAAGTAATTTCTGTGTTTCATGATTATTGTGAAGGTCCAAGGGATACAGTAAACCTGCACTGGAGCATCGGAATCTAATACTTGCCTCCCAGGAGCCGCTCAAAGCACAAACTCTTAGAAGATTCACTCTTCTTGTACTTAAGTCCGCATTGTGCCTTTTGTATTCTATCCCGATGCATTTCCTGTGTTTCATGGTCAAAATGAAGGACCAAGGCATAAAGTAAACCTGCACTGGTGCATCGTAAACTAATACTGGTCTCCCAGGAACCGCTCAAAGCACAAACTGTTAGAAGATTCAGAATTCTTGTACTTATGTCGGCATTGTGACTTTTGTATTCGATCCCGATGCAAATTCTGTGTTTCATGGTCAATGTGAAGGTCCGAGGGATACATTAAACCTGCACTGGTCCATCGGAATCTAATACTGGCCTCCCAGGAGCCGTTAAAGGCACAAACTGTTAGAAGATTCACTTCTTGTATTTAAGTCGGCATTGTCCCTTTTGTATACAATCCCGATGCAATTTCTGAGTTTCATGGTCAATGTGAAGAGCCACGGGATACAGTAAACCTGTACTGGTGGATCGGAATCTAATATTGCTCTCCCAGGAGCCGCTTTAAAGCACAAACTCTAAGAAGATTGACTCTGCTTGTACTTATGTCGTCATTGTGCCTTTTGTATTCAATCCCGATGCAATTTCTGTTATTCAAGGTCAATGTGAAAGTCCAAGGGATGCTGTAAACCTGCACTGGTGCACCGGAATCTATTACTGGTCTACCAGGAGCCACACAAAACACAAACTCTTAGAAGATTCGCTCTTCTTGTACTTAAGTTGGCATTATGCCTTTTGTACTCAATCCCGATGTATTTTCTGTGTTTCATTGTCAATGAGATAGTCCAAGGGATACAGTAAACATGCACTGGTGCATCGGAATCTAATACTGGTCTCCCAGGAACCGCACAAAAACACAAATTCTTAGAAGATTCACTCTTTTGCACTTATGTCGTCATTGTGCCTTTTCTATTCAATCCCGATGCAATTTCTGTGTTTCATGGTGAATATGAAGGTCCTAGGGATACAGTAAACCTCCACTGGTGGATCGGAATCTAATATTGGTCTCCTAGGAGCCACTCAAAGCACTAACTCTTAGAAGATTTAGTCTTCTTGTGCTAAAGTCGTCATTGTGCATTTTCTATTCAATCCCGATGGAATTTCTGTGCTTCATGGTCAATGTGATGGTCCAAGGGATACAGTAAACTTGCACTGGTACATCGAAATCTAATACTGGTCTCCCAGGAGCCGCTCAAAGCACAAACTCTTAGAAGATTCAGTCTTCTTGTACTTAAGTACGCATTGTGCCTTTTGTATTCGATCCCGATTCATTTTCTGGTTTTCATGGTCAAAATGAAGGACCAAGGCATAACGTAAACCTGCACTGGTGCATCCTAAATTATACTGGTCTGCCAGGAACCGCTCAAAGCACAAAAAGTTACAAGATTCAGAATTCTTGCACTTAAGTCGGCTTTGTGCATTTTGTATTCGATCCCGATGCAATTTCTGTGTTTCATGATCAATGTGAAGGTCCAAGGGATACAGTAAACCCGCACTGATGCATCGGAAACTAATACTGGTCTCCCAGGAGCCGTTCAAAGTACAAACTCTTAGAAGATTCACTCTTCTTGTGCTTAAGTCGGCATTGTGCATTTTGCATTCAATCCCGAAGTAATTTCTGTGTTTCATGGTTAATGTGAAGGTCCAAGGGATACAGTAAACCTGCACTGGAGCATCGGAGTCTAATACTTGCCTCCCAGGAGCCGCTCAAAGCACAAACTCTTAGAAGATTCACTCTTCTTGTACTTAAGTCCGCATTGTGCTTTTTGTATTCCATCCCGATGCATTTTCTGTGTTTCATGGTCAAAATGAAGTACCAAGGCATAAAGTAAACCTGCACTGGTGCATCGTAAACTCATACTGGTCTCCCATGAACCGCTCAAAGCACAAACTGTTAGAAGATTCAGAATTCTTGTACTTAAGTCGGCATTGTGACTTTTGTATTCGATCCCGATGCAATTTCTGTGTTTCATGGTCAATGTGAAGGTCCAAGGGATACAGTAAACCTGCACTGGTCCATCGGGATCTAATACTGGTCTCCCAGGAGCCGTTAAGAGCACAAACTCTTAGAAGATTCACTTCATATATTTAAGTCGGCATTGTGCCTTTTGTATTCAATCCCGATGAAATTTCTCTGTTTCATGGTAAATGGGAAGGTCCAAAGTACACAGTAAACCGGCACCGGTGAATCGGAATCTGATACTGGTCTCCCAGGAGACGCTCAAAGCACAAACCCGTTGAAGATGCACTCTTCTTGTACTTATGACGGCATTGTGCCTTTTCTGTTCAATCCCGAAGCAATTTCTGTGTCTCAAGGCCAATGAGAAGGACCATGCGGTACAGTAAACTTGCACAGGTGCTGGTCTCACACCAGCTGTTCAAAAAAAAACTTTTAGAAGATCACTCTTCTTGTACTTAAGTCGGCATTGTGCCTTTTGTATTCAATCCCGATGCAATTTCTGTGTTTCATGGTCAATGTGAATACCTAAGGGATACAGTAAACCTTGCACTGGTGGATTGGAATCAAATATTGGTCTCCCATTAGCCGCTCAAAGTACAAACTCTAAGAGGATTCACTATTCTTACACTTAAGTCGGCATTGTGCCTTTTGTATTCAATCCCGATGCAATTTCTGAGTTTCATGGTCAATGCGAAGACCCACGGGATACAGTAAACATGTACTGGTGGATCGGATCTAATATTTCTCTCCCAGGAGCCGCTTAAAAGAACAAACTCTAAGAAGATTGACTCTGCTTGTACTTAAGTCGTCATTGTGCCTTTTGTATTCATTCCCGATGCAATTTCTGTTATTCAAGGTCAATGTGAAAGTCCAAGGGCTGCAGTAAACCTGCACTGGTGCACCGGAATCTAATACCGGTCTACCAGGATCCACACAAAACACAAATTCTTAGAAGATTCACTCTTTTGCACTTATGTCGTCATTGTGCCTTTTCTATTCAATCCCGATGCAATTTCTGTGTTTCATGGTCAATGTAAAGGTCCAAGGGATACAGTAAACCCGCACTGGTGCATCGGAAGCTAATACTGGTCTCTCAGGAGCCGCTCAAATCACAAACCCTTAGCAGATAAACTTTTCTTGTACTTAAGTCGGCATTGTGCCTTTTGTATTCGATCCCGATTCATTTTCTGGTTTTCATGGTCAAAATGAAGGACCAAGGCATAACGTAAACCTGCACAGGTGCATCCTAATCCAATACTGGTCTCCCAGGAACCGCTCAAAGCACAAAGTTTTACAAGATTCAGAGCTCTTGTACTTAAGTCGGCATTGTGCATTTTGTATTCGATCCCGATGCAATTTCTGTGTTTCCTGGTCAATGTGAAGGTCCAAGGGATACAGTAAACCTGCACTGGTGCATCGGAATCTAATACTGGTCTCCCAGGAGCCGGTCAAAGCACAAACTCTTAGAACATTCACTGTTCTGTGCTTAAGTCGGCGTTGTGCATTTTGCATTCAATCCCGATGTAATTTCTGTGTTTCATGGTTAATGTGAAGGTCCAAGGGATACAGTAAACCTGCACTGATGCATCGGAATCTAATACTGGCCTCCCAGTAGCTGCTCAAAGCACAGACTCTTAGAAGGTGCACTCTTCTTGTACTTAAGTACGCATTGTGCTTTTTGTATTCTATCCCGATGCGTTTTCTGCGTTTCATGGTCAAAATGAAGGACCAAGGCATAAAGTAAACCTGCACTGGTGCATCGTACACTAATACTGGTCTCCCAGGAGCTGCTCAAAGCACAAACTGTTAGAAGATTCAGAAATCCTGTACTTAAGTCTGCATTGTGTTTTTGGATTCGATTCCGATGCAATTTCTGTGTTTCATGGTCAATGTGAATGACCAAGGCATAAAGTAAACCTGCACTGGTGCATTGGAATCTAATACTGGTCTCCCAGGAGCCGCTCAAAGCACAAACTCTTAAAAGATTCACTCTTTTTGGACTTAAGTCGGCTTTGTGCTTTTGTATTCAATCCCGATACAATTTCTGTGCTGCAAGGTCAATGTAAAAGTCCAACGGATACAGTAAACCTGCACTGGTGCATCGGAATCTATTACTGGTCTACCAGGAGAGACACAAACACAAACTCTTAGAAGGTTCGCTCTTCTTGTACTTAAGTCGCCATTGGGCATTTTGTATTCAGTTCCGATCCAATTTCTGTGTTTCATGGTCAATGTGAAGGATTAAGGTACAAAGTAAACCTGCACTTGAGCATCGGGATTTAATACTGGTCTCCCAGAAGCCGCTCAAATCACAAACGCTTAGAAGATCCATTCTTCTTGTACTTTAGTCGGCATTGTGCCGTTTCTATTCAATACCGACACAATTTCTGTGCTTCATGGCCAATGTGAAGGTCCAAGGGAAACAGTTAACCTGCACTGGTGCATCAGAATCCAATACTGGTCTCCCAGGAGCCGATCAAACCACTAACTCTTTGAAGATTCACTCGTCTTATACAATAGTCGGCATTGTGCACTTTGTATTCAATCCCGATGCAATATCTGTCTTTCATGGTTAATGTGATGGTCTAAGGGATACAGTAAACGTGCACTGGTTCATCGGAATCTAATTTCGGTCTCCCAGGAGCCGCTCAAATCACTAACTCTTAGATGTTCACTCTTCTTGAACTTAAGTCGTCATTGTACCTTTTGCATTCAATCCCGATGTAATTTCTGTGTTTCATGGCCAATGTGAAGGTCCAAGGGATACAGTAAATCTGCACTGATGCATCGTAATCTAATACTGGTCTCCCAGGAGCCGTTCAAAACACAAACTCTTAGAAGATTCACACTTTTTGTACTTAAGTCTGCTTTGTGCTTTTGTATTCAATCCCGATACAATTTCTGTGTTTGAAGGTCAATTTGAAAGTCCAAGGGATACAGTAAACATGCACTGGTCCATCAGGATCTATTACTGGTCTACCAGACGCCACACAAAAGACAAACTCTTAGAAGATTTGCTCTTCTTGTACTTAAGTCAGCATTGTGCCTTTTGTATTCAATCCCGATGCAATTTCTGTGTTTCATGGTCAATGTGAAGGTCCAATGGATACAGTAAATCTGCACTGGTTCAGCGGAATCTAATACTGGTCTCCCAGGAGCCGCTCAAAGCACAAGCTCTTAGATGATTCACTCTTCTTGCACGTAAGTCGGCATGTGCATTTTGTATTCCATCCCGATGCCATTTCTGTGTTTCATGGTCAATGTGAAGGTCCAAGGCATACAGTAAACCTGCACTGGTGCATTGGAATCGAATACTGGTATCCCACTAGCCACTCGTAGCACAAACTCCACGAGAATTCACTCTTCTTGAACTTAAGTAGGCATTGTCCCTTTTGTATTCAATCCCGTTGCAATTTCGGTGTTTCATGGTCAACGTGAAGGTCCAAGAGATACAGTAAACTTGCACTGGTGCATTGGAATCTAATATTGGTCTCCGAGGCGCCGCTCAAAGCACTAACTCTTAGAAGATTCACTCTTCTTGTACTTAAGTTAGAATTGTGCCTTTTGTGTTCAATCCCGATGCATTTTCTGTGTTTCATGGTCAATGTGAAGGTCCAAGGGATACAGTAAAACTTCACTGGTTCAGCGGAATCTAATACTGCACTCCCAGGAGCCGCTCAAAACACTAACTCTTACAAGATTCACCCTTCTTGTACTTTAATCGGTATTGTGCATTTTGTATTCAATCCCGATGCAATATCTGTGTTTCATGGTCAATGTGAAAGTTCACGGGATACAGTAAACCTGCACTGGTGCATCGGAATCTAATACTGGTCTCCCAGGAGCCGCTCAAAGACAAATTCTTAGAAGATTCACTCTTTTAGTATTTAAGTCGGCTTTGTGTTTTAAATTCAATCCCGATATAATTTCTGTGTCTCAAGGTCAATGTGTAAGTCCAAGGGATACAGTAAACCTGCACTGGTCCATCGGAATCTATTACTGGTCTACCAGGAGCCACACAAAACACAAACTCTTAGAAGATTCTCTCTTCTTGTACTTATGTCGACATTGTGCCTTTTGTATTCAATCCCGATGCTATTTCTGTGTTTCATGTCAATGTGAACGTCCAAGGGACACAGTAAACCTGCCCCGGGGCATTGGAATCTAATACTGCTCTCCCAGGTGCCGCTCAAAACGCAAACTCATAGAGGCTTCACTCTTCTTGTACTTAAGTCGGCATTCTGCCTTTTCTATTCAATCCCGATGCAATATCTGTGTTTCATGGTGAATGTCAAGGTCCAAGGGATACAGTAAACCTGCACTGGTGCATCGGAATCTATCATTGGTCTCCCAGGAGCATCTCAAAGCTCGAACTCATTGAAGATTCACTTTTCTGGTACTTAAGTTCGCATTGTGCCATTTGTATTCAATCCCAATGCAATATCTGTGTTTCATGGCTAATGTGAAGGTATAAGGGACTCAGTAAACCCGCACTGGTGCATCGGAAGCTAATAATGGTCTCCCAGGAGCCGCTCAAAGCACAAACCCGTTGAAGATTCACACTTCTTGTACTTAAGTCGGCATTGTGCCTTTTGTATTCAATCCCGATGCAATATCTGTGTTTCATGGTCAATGTGAAGGTCCAAGGGATACAGTAAACCGGCACAGGTTTATCGGCATATAATACTGGTCTCCCAGGAGCCGCTCAAAGCACAAACTCTTAGAAGATTCACTCTTCTTATGCTTAAGTCGGTGTTGTGCATTTTGTATTCAATTCCGATGCAATTTCTGTGTTTCATGGTTAATGTGAAGGTCCAAGGGACACAGTAAACCTGCACTTATGCATCGGAATCTGATATTGGTCCCCCAGGAGCCGCTCAAAGCACAAACTCTTAGAAGATTCAATCTTTTTGTACTTAAGTCGGTTTGTGCTTTCGTATTCAATCCCGATACAATTTCTGTGTTTCAAGGTCAATGTGAAAGTCCAAGGGATACAGTAAACCTGCACTTGTCCATCTGAATCTATTACTAGTCCACCATGAGCCACACAAATCACAAACTCTTAGAAGATTCGCTCTTCTTGTACTTAAGTCGGCATTGTGCCGTTTGTATTCAATCCCGATGCAATTTCTGTTTCATGGTCAATGTGAAGGTCCAAGGGAAACAGTCAACCTGCACTGGTGCATCTGAATCTAATACTGATTTACCAGGAGCCGCTCAAAACACAAACTCTTAGAACATTCACTCTTCTTGTACTTAAGTCGCCATTGTGCATTTTGTATTCGTTCCCGATGTAATTTCTGTGTTTCATGGTCAATGTGAAGGATTAGGGCATAAAGTAAACCTGCACTGGTGCATCGGAATCTAATACTGGTCTCCCAGAAGCCGCTCAAATCAGAAAATCATAGAAGATTCACTCTTCTTGTACTTAAGTCGGCATTCTGCCTTTTGTATTCAATCCCGATGCAATTTCTGTGTTTCATGGTATGTGAACGTCCAAGGGACACAGTAAACCTGCCCTGGGGCATCGGAAACTTCCAGGAGCCGCTCAAGAACGCAAAATCATAGAGGCTTCACTCTTCTTGTACTGAAGTCGGCATTGTGCCTTTTGTATTCAATGCCGATGCAATATCTGTGTTTCATGGTGAGTGTTAAGGTCCAAGGGATACAGTAAACCTGCAATTGTGCATCGGAATCTAATATTGATCTCCCAGGAGCCGCTCAAATCACTAACTCTTAGAAGATTCCTCTTTTTGTATTTAAGTTGGCATTGTGCACTTTGTATTCAATCCCGATGCAATAACTGTCTTTCATGGTTAATGTGAAGATCCAAGGGATACAGTAAACGTGCACTGGTGCATCGGAATCTAATTTTGGTCTCCCAGGAGACGCTCAAAGCACCAACACCTAGATGATTCACTCTTCTTGAACTTAAGTTGGCATTGTACCTTTTACATTTTATCCCAGTGTAATTTCTGTGTTTCATGGCCAATGTGAAGATCCAAGGGATACAGTAAACCTGCATTGATGCATCGGAATCTAATACTGCTCTTCCAGGAGCCGCTCGAAACGCAAACTCATAGAGGCTTCACTCTTTTTGTACTTAAGTTGGCATTGTGCCCTTTGTATTCAATCCCCATGCAATTTCTGTGTTTCATGGTCAATGTGAAGGTCCAAGGTATACAGTAAACCTGCTCTGGTGGATCGGAATCTAATATTGGTCTCCCAGGAGCTGCTCAAAACACAAACTCTTAGAAGATTCACTCTTTTTGTACTTAAGTCGGCTTTGTGCTTTTGTATTCGATCCCCATACTATTTCTGTGTTTCAAGGTCAATGTGAAAGTCCAAGGGATACAGTAAACCTGCACTGGTCCATCGGAATCTATTACTGGTCTACCAGGAGCCACACAAAGCACAAACTCTTAGAAGATTCGCTCTTCTTGTACTTAAGTCTCCATTGTGCATTTTGTATTCAATCCCGATTCCATTTCTGTGGTTCATGGTAAATGGGAAGGTCCAAGGTATACGGTAAACCTGCACTGGTGCAACGGAATCCAATACTGGTCTCCCAGGAGACGCTCAAAGCATTAAATCTTAGAAGATTCACTCTTCTTGAACTTTAGTGTGCATTGTGTATTTTGTATTCAATCCCGATGCAATATCTGTGTTTCATGGTGAATGTGAAGGTCCAAGGGATACAGTAAACTTGCACTGGTGCATCGGAATCTAATATTGGTTTCCCAGGAGGCGCTCAAAGCACTAACTCTTAGAAGATTCACTCTTCTTGTACTTAAGTTGGCATTGTGCATTTAGTATTCGATCCTGCTCTATTTTCTCTGCTTCATGGTCAAAATGAAGGACCAAGGCATAAAGTAAACATGCACTGGTGCATCGTAATCTAATACTGGTCTCCCAGGAGCCGCTCAAACCACAAACTGTTAGAAGATTCAGTCTTCTTGTACTTAAGTCGGTATTGTGCCCATTGCATTCAATCCCGATGCAATTTCTGTGTTTCATGTCAATGTGAACGTCCAAGGGACACAGTAAACCTGCCCTGGGGCATCGGAATCAAATACTGCTCTCCCAGGTGCCGCTCAAAACGCTAAATCATAGAGGATTCACTCTTCTTGTACTTAAGTCGGCATTGTGTCTTTTGTATTCAATCCCGATGCAATATCTGTGTTTCATGGTGAATGTTAAGGTCCAAGGGATACAGTAAACCTGAACTGGTGCATCGGAATCTAATATTGGTCTCCCAGGAGCCGCTCATAACACTAACTCATAGAAGTTCACTCTTCTTGTACTTAAGTTCGCATTGTGCCTTTTGTATTCAAACCCGATGCAATTTCTGTGTTTCATGGTCAATGTGTAAGTCCAGCGGATATAGTAAACCTGCACTGGTGCATCGAAATATAATACTGGTCTCCCAGGAGCCGCTCAAAACACTAACTCTTAGAAGATTCACTCTTCTTGTACTTAAGTCGGCATTGTGCATTTTGTATTCAATCCCGATGCAGATTATGTGTTTCATGGTCAACGTGAAGGTCCAAGGAATGCAGTAAACCTGCACTGGTGGATAGGAATCTAATATTGGGCTCGCCGGATTCGCTCAAATCACAAACTCATAGAAGCTTCAATCTTCTTGTACTTAAGTCGGCATTGTGCCTTTTGTATTCAATCCCGGTGCAATTTCTGTGTTTCATGGTCAATGTGAAGGTCCAAGGGACACAGTAAACCTGCACTTATGCATCGGAATCTAATATTGGTCCACCAGGAGCCGCTCAAAGCTCAAACTCTTAGAAGATTCAATCTTTTTGTACTTAAGTCGGCTTTGTGCTTTTGTATTCAATCCCAATACAATTTCTGTGTTTCAAGGTCAATGTGCAAGTCCAAGGGATACAGTAAACCTGCACTTGTCCATCTGAATCTATTACTAGTCCACCATGAGCCACACAAAACACAAACTCTTAGAAGATTCGCTCTTCTTGTACTTAAGTCGGCATTGTGCCGTTTGTATTCAATCCCGATGCAATTTCTGTTTCATGGTCAATGTGAAGGTCCAAGGGAAACAGTCAACCTGCACTGGTGCATCTGAATCTAATACTGATTTACGAGGAGCCGCTCAAAACACAAACTCTTAGAACATTCACTCTTCTTGTACTTAAGTCGCCATTGTGCATTTTGCATTCGTTCCCGATGTAATTTCTGTGTTTCATGGTCAATGTGAAGGATTAGGGCATAAAGTAAACCTGCACTGGTGCATCGGTATCTAATACTGGTCTCCCAGAAGCCGCTCAAATCAGAAAATCATAGAAGATTCACTCTTCTTGTACTTTAGTAGGCATTGTGGGTTATTGTAATCAATCCCAATGCAATTTCTGTGTTTCATGGTCAATGTGAGGGCCCAAGGGAAACAGTAAACCAGCACTGGTGCATTGGATTCTAATACTGGTGTCTCAGGAGCCGCTCAAAGCAAAACTCTTAAATGATTCACTCTTCTTGTACATTAGTCGGCAATGTACCTTTTGCATTGAATCCCGATGTAATTCTGTGTTTCATGGTCAATGTGAACGTCCAAGGGACACAGTAAACCTGCACCGGGGCATCGGAATCTAATACTGCTCTCCCAGGAGCCGCTCAAAACGCAAACTCATAGAGGCTTACTCTTCTTGCACTGATGTCGGCATTGTGCCCTTTGTATTCAATCCCGATGCAATATCTGTGTTTCATGGTGAATATTAAGGTCCAAGGGATACAGTAAACCTGCCCTGGTACATCGGAATCTAATATTCGTCTCCAAGGAGCCGCTCAAAAGCACTAACTCTAAGAAGATTCAATCTTCTTGAACTTTTGTCGGTATTGTGCACTTTGTATTCAATCCTGATTCAATATCTGTGTTGCATGGTGAATGTGAAGGTCCACGGGATACAGTAAACGTGCACTGGTCCTTCGGAATCTACTACTGGTCTACCAGGAGCCGCACAAAACACAAACTCTTAGAAGATTCGCTCTTCTTGTACTTAAGTCGGCATTGTGCCTTTTGTATTCAATCCCGATGCAATTTCTGTGTTTCATGGTATGTGAACGTCCAAGGGACACAGTAAACCTGCCCTGGGGCATCGGAATCTTCCAGGAGCCGCTCGAAACGCAAACTCATAGAGGCTTCACTCTTCTTGTACTTAAGTTGGCATTGTGCCCTTTGTATTCAATCCCGATGCAATTTCTGTGTTTCATGGTCAATGTGAAGGTCCAAGGTATACAGTAAACCTGCTCTGGTGGATCGGAATCTAATATTGGTCTCCCAGGAGCTGCTCAAAACACAAACTCTTAGAAGATTCACTCTTTTTGTACTTAAGTCGGCTTTGTGCTTTTGTATTCGATCCCCATACTATTTCTGTGTTTCAAGGTCAATGTGAAAGTCCAAGGGATACAGTAAACCTGCACAGGTCCATCGGAATCTAATACTGGTCTCCCAGGACCCGCTCAAAGCACAAACTCATAGATGATTCACTCTTTTTGTACTTAAGTCGTCATTGTGTTTCTGTAATTAATCCCGATGCAATTTCTGTGTTTCATGGTCAATGTGAAGCTCCAAGGGATACAGTAAACCCGCACTGGTGCATCGGAAGCTAAACCTGGTCTCCCAGGAGCCGCTCAAAGCACAAACCCTTAGAAACTCACTCTTCTTGTACTTAAGTCGGCATCGTGCCTTTTGTATTCACTCCCAATGCAATATCTGTGTTTCATGGTCAATGTGAAGGTCCAAGGGATACAGTAGACCTGCACTGGTGCAACGGAATCTAATACTGGTCTCCCAGGAGCCGCTCAAAGCACAAACTCTTAGAAGATTCACTCTTCTTGTTCATAAGTTGGCATTGTGCATTTTATATTCTATTCCGATGCAATTTCGGTGTTTCATGGTACATGCGAAGTTCCAAGGCATACAGTAAACCTGCACTGGTGCATCGGAATCTAATACTGGTCCCCCAGGAGCCGCTCAAAGCAAAAACTCTTAGAAGGTTCGCTTTTCTCGTTCTTAAGTACGCGTTGTGCATTTGGATTCGATCCCGATGTAATTTCTGTGTTTCATGGTCAATGTGAAGGGTTAAGGCGTAACCTTAACATGCACTGGTGCATCGTAATCTAATACTGGTCTCCCAGGAGCCGCTCAAATCACAAACTCTTAGAAGATTCACTCTTCCTGAATTGTAGTCGGCATTGTGCCTTTTGTATTCAATCCCGATGCAATTTCTGTGTTTCAAGGTCAATGTGAAGGTCCAAGGGAAACAGTAAACCTGCACTGGTGAATCGGAATCGAATACTGGTGTCTCAGGAGCCGCTCATAGCACAAACTCTCAGATGATTCACTCTTCTTGTACTTAAGTCGGCATTGTACCTTTTGCATTCAATCCCGATGCAATATCTGTGTTTCATGGTCAATTTGAAGGTCCAAGGATTACAGTATACCTGCACTGGTGCATCGTAATCTAATACTGGTCTCCTAGAAGCTGCTCAAATCACAAACTCTTAGAAAATTCACTCTTCCTGTATTTTAGTTGCCATTGTGCCTTTTATATTCAATCCCGATGTAATATCTGTGTTTCATGGTGAATGTGAAGGTCCAAGGGATACAGTAAACCTGCACTGGTCCGTCGGAATCTATTACTGGTCTACCAGGAGCCACACATAACACAAACTCTTATAACATTCGCTCTTCTTGTACTTAACTTTGCATTGTGCTTTTTGTATTCCATCCAGATCAATTTCTGTGTTTCATGGTCAATGTGAAGGTCCAAGGGCTACAGTAAACCCGCGCTGGTGCATCGGAATGTAATACTGGTGTTCCAGGAGACGCTTAGAGCACAAACTCTTAGAAGATTCACTCTTCTTGTGCTTAAGACGGCATTGTGCATTTTGTATTCAATTCCGATGCAATTTCTGTGTTTCGTGGTTAATGTGAAGGTCCAAGGGATACGGTAAACCTGCATTGGTGCATCGGAATCTAATACTGGTCTCCCAGGAGCCGCTCAAAGCACAAACTTTTATATGATTCACTCTTCTTGTACTAAAGTCGGCATTGTAATTTTTGCATTCAATCCCGATGCTATATCTGTGTTTCATGGTGAATGTGAATTTCCAAGGGATACAGTAAACCTGCACTGGTCCATCGGAAGCTATTACTGGTCTATCAGGAGCCACACAAAACACAAACTCTTAGAGGATTCACTCTTCTTGTTCATAAGTTTGCATTATGCATTTTATATTCAATTCTGATGCAATTTCTGTGTTTCATGGTTCATGTGAAGGTTCAAGGGATACAGTAAACCTGCACTGCTGCATCGGAATCTAATACTTTCCCCCAGGAGCCTCCCAAAGCAAAAACTCTTAGAAGATTCCCTTTTCTTGTACTTAAGTACGCATTGTGCCTTTCGTATTCGATCCCGATGTAGTTTCTGTGTTTCATGGTCAATGTGAAGGTCCAAGGGATACAGTAAACCTGCACCCGTCCATCGGATTATATTACTGGTCTACCAGGAGCCACTCAAAACACAAACTCTTAGAAGATTCGCTCTTCTTGTACTTAAGTTTGCATTGTGCTTTTTGTATTCAATCCCGATTCAATTTCTGTGTTTCATGGTCAATGTGAACGACCAAGGGACACAGTAAACCTGCATTGGGGCATCGGAATATAATACTGCTCTCCCAGTAGCCGCTCAAAACACAAACTTATAGAAGATTCACTCTCTTTGTACTTAAGACGTCATTGTGCATTTTGTATTCAATCCCGATGCAATTTCTGTGCTTCATGGTCAATGTGAAGGTCCAAGGGCTACAGTAAACCCGCACTGGTGCATCGGAAGCTAATACTGGTCTCCCAGGAGCCGCTCAAAGCACAAACCCTTTGAAGATTCACTCTTGTTGTACTTAACAGTGCAATGTGCCGTTTGTATTCAATCCCGATGCTATATCTGTGTTTCATGGTGAATGTTAAGGTCCAAGGGATACAGTAAACCGCCACTGGTGCGACGGAATTTAATATTGGTCTCCCAGGAGCCGCTCAAAACACTAACTCATAGAAGATTCACTCTTCCTGTACTTAAGTTGGCATTATGCCTTTTGAATTCAATCCCGATGCAATTTTTGTGTTTCATGGTCAATGTGAAGGTCCAAGGGATACAGTAAACGTGCACTGGTGCATTGGAATCTAATACTGGTCTTCCAGGAGCCGCTCAGAGAACAAACTCATAGAAGCTTCACTCTTCTTGTACTTAAGTCGTCATTGTATTTCTGTAATCAATCCCAATGCAATTTCTGTGTTTCATGGTCAATGTGAAGCTCCAAGGGATAGAATAAACCCGCACTGATGCATTGGAATCTAATACTGGTCTTCCAGGAGCCGCTCAAAGAACAAACTCTTAGAAGATTTACTCTTCTTGAACTTTAGTCGGCAGTGTGCGTATTGTATTCAATCCCGATGTAATTTCTGTGTTTCTTGGCCAATGTGATGGTCCAAGGGATACAGTAATCCTGCACTGGTGCATCGGAATCTATTACTGGTCTACCAGGAGCCACACATAACACAGACTCTTATAAGATTCGCTCTTCTTGTACTTAACTTTGCATTGTGCTTTTTGTATTCCATCCAGATCAATTTCTGTGTTTCATGGTCAATGTGAAGGTCCAAGGGCTACAGTAAACCCGCGCTGGTGCATCGGAATGTAATACTGGTGTTCCAGGAGACGCTTATAGCACAAACTCTTAGAAGATTCACTCTTCTTGTGCTTAAGACGGCATTGTGCATTTTGTATTCAATTCCGATGCAATTTCTGTGTTTCGTGGTTAATGTGAAGGTCCAAGGGATACGGTAAACCTGCATTGGTGCATCGGAATCTAATACTGGTCTCCCAGGAGCCGCTCAAAGCACAAACTTTTAGATGATTCACTCTTCTTGTACTTAAGTCGGCATTGTACCTTTTGCAATCAATCCCGATGCTATATCTGTGTTTCATGGTGAATGTGAATTTCAAAGGGATACAGTAAACCTGCACTGGTCCATCGGAAGCTATTACTGGTCTATCAGGAGCCACACAAAACACAAACTCTTAGTGGATTCACTCTTCTTGTTCATAAGTTTGCATTATGCATTTTATATTCATTTCTGATGCAATTTCTGTGTTTCATGGTTCATGTGAAGGTTCAAGGGATACAGTAAACCTGCACTGCTGCATCGGAATCTAATACTTTCCCCCAGGAGCCTCCCAAAGCAAAAACTCTTAGAAGATTCACTTCTCTTGTACTTAAGTACGCATTGTGCCTTTCGTATTCGATCCCGATGTAGTTTCTGTGTTTCATGGTCAATGTGAAGGTCCAAGGGATACAGTAAACCTGCACTGGTCCATCGTAATCTATTACTGGTCTACCAGGAGCCACACAAAACACAAACTCTTAGAAGATTCGCTCTTATTGTACTTAAGTTTGGATTGTGCTTTTTGTATTCAATCCCGATGGAATTTCTGTGTTTCATGCCCAATGTGAACGACCAAGGGACACAGTAAACATGCACTGGGGCATCGGAATCTAATACTGCTCTCCCAGTAGCCGCTCAAAACACAAACACTTGGAAGATTCACTCTTTTTGTACTTAAATCATTGTGCATTTCGTTTTCAATCCCGATGCAATTTCTGTGTTTCATGGTCAATGTGTAGGTCCAAGGGCTACAGTAAACCCGCATTGGTGCATCGGAAGCTAATACTGGTCTCCCAGTAGCCACTCAAAAACACAAACTCTTAGTAGATTCCCTCTTTTTGTACTTAAGTCGTCATTGTGACTTTTGTATTCAATCCCGATGCAATTTCTGTGTTTCATGGTTAATGTGAAGGTCCAAGGGATACAGCAAACCTGCACTTGTGCATCGGAATCAAATACTGGCCCCCAGGCGCCGCCCAAAGCAAAAACTCTTAGAAGATCCACTTCTCTTGTACTTAAGTACGCATTGTGCCTTTCGTATTCGATCCCGATGTAATTTCTGTGTTTCATGGTCAATGTGAAGGTCCAAGGGATACAGTAAACCTGCACCCGTCCATCGGATTATATTACTGGTCTACCAGGAGCCACTCAAAACACAAACTCTTAGAAGATTCGCTCTTCTTGTACTTAAGTTTGCATTGTGCTTTTTGTATTCAATCCCGATTCAATTTCTGTGTTTCATGGTCAATGTGAACGACCAAGGGACACAGTAAACCTGCATTGGGGCATTGGAATATAATACTGCTCTCCCAGTAGCCGCTCAAAACACAAACTCTTAGAAGATTCACTCTTTTTGTACTTAAGACGTCATTGTGCATTTTGTATTCAATCCCGATGCAATTTCTGTGTTTCATGGTCAATGTGAAGGTCCAAGGGCTACAGTAAACCCGCACTGGTGCATCGGAAGCTAATACTGGTCTCCCAGGAGCCGCTCAAAGCACAAACCCTTTGAAGATTCACTCTTGTTGTACTTAACAGTGCAATGTGCCGTTTGTATTCAATCCCGATGCAATATCTGTGTTTCATGGTGAATGTTGAGGTCCAAGGGATACAGGAAACCGGCACTGGTGCGACGGAATTTAATATTGGTCTCCCAGGAGCCGCTCAAAACACTAACTCATAGAAGATTCACTCTTCCTGTACTTAAGTTGGCATTATGCCTTTTGAATTCAATCCCGATGCAATTTTTGTGTTTCATGGTCAATGTGAAGGTCCAAGGGATAGAATAAACCCGCACTGATGCATTGGAATCTAATACTGGTCTTCCAGGAGCCGCTCAAAGAACAAACTCATAGAAGCTTCACTCTTCTTGTACTTAAGTCGTCATTGTATTTCTGTAATCAATCCCAAAGCAATTTCTGTGTTTCATGCTCAATGTGAAGCTCCAAGGGATAGAATAAACCGCACTGGTGCATTGGAATCTAATACTGGTCTTCCAGGAGCCGCTCAAAGAACAAACTCTTAGAAGATTTACTCTTCTTGAACTTTAGTCGGCATTGTGCGTTTTGTATTCAATCCCGATGTGATTTCTGTGTATCATGGCCAATGTGAATGTCCAAGGGATACAGTAATCCTGCACTGGTGCATCGGAATCTATTACTGGTCTCCCAGGAGCCGCTCAAAACACTAACTCTTAGAAGATTCACTCTTCTTGTACTTAAGCCTCCATTGTGCATTTTGTATTCAATCCCGATGAAGATTATGTGTTTCATGGTCTATGTGTAGGTTCAAGGAATGCAGTAAACATGCACTGGTGGATAGGAATCTAATATTGGGCCCCCGGATTCGCTCAAATCACAATCTCATAGAAGCTTCACTCTTCTTGTACTTAAGTCGTCATTGTATTTCTGTAGTCAATCCCGATGCAGTTTCTGTGTTTCATGGTCAATGTGAAGCTCCAAGGGATAGAATAAACCCGCACTGGTGCATCGGAAGCTAATACTGGTCTCCCAGGACCCGCTGAAACCACAAACCCTTAGAAGACTCATTCTTCTTGTGCCTTTTCTATCCAATACCGATGCAATATCTGTGTTTCACGGTCAATGTGAAGGTCCAAGGGATACAGTAGACTTGCACTGGTGCATCGGAATCTAATACTGCTCTCCCAGGAGCCGCTCAAAGCACAAACTCTTAGAAGATTCACTCTTCTTGTTCATAAGTTGTCATTGTGCATTTTATATTCAATTCCTATCCAATTTCTGTGTTTCATGGTTCATGTGAAGGTCCAGGGGATACAGTAAAACTGCACTGGTGCATCGGAATCTAATACTGGTCCTCCAGGAGCCGCTCAAAGAAAAACTCTTAGAAGATTCACTTTTCTTGTACTTAAGTACGCATTGTGCCTTTTGTATTCGATCCCGATGTAATTTCTGCGTTTCATGGTCAATGTGAAGGATTAAGGCGTAAAGTTAACCTGCGCTGGTGCATCGTAATCTAATACTGGTCTCCCAGGAGCCGCTCAAATCACAAACTCTTAGAAGATTCACTTTTCCTGTACTTAAGTCGGCATTGTGCCTATTGTATTCAATCCCGATGCAATTTCAGTGTTTCATGGTCAATGTGAAGGTCCAAGGGAAACGGTAAACCTGCACTGGTGCATCGGAATCTAATACTGGTGTCTCAGGAGCCGCTCATAGCACAAACTCTTCGATGACTCACTCCTCTTGTACTTAAGTCGGCATTTTGCGTTTTGCATTTTATCCCGATGCAATATCTGTGTTTCATGGTCAATGTGAAGGTCCAAGGGATACAGTAAACCTGCACTGGTGCATCGTAATCTAATACTGGTCTCCCAGAAGCCGCTCAAATCACAAACTCTTAGAAGATTCAGTCTTCCTGTACTTTAGTTGGCATTGTGCCTTTTATATTCAATCCCGATGCAATATCTGTGTTTCATGGTGAATGTGAAGGTCCAAGGTATACAGTAAACCTGCACTGGTCCTTCGGAATCTATTACTGGTCTACCAGGAGCCACACAAAACACAAACTCTTATAAGATTCGCTCTTCTTGTACTTAAGTTTGCATTGTGCTTTTTGTATTCAATCCCGATGCAATTTCTGTGTTTCATGGTCAATGTGAACGTCCAAGGGACACAGTAAACCTGCACTGGGGCATCGTAATCTAGTCCTGCTCTCCCAGTAGCCGCTCAAAACACAATCTCTTAGAAGATTCACTCTTTTTGTACTTAAGTCGTCATTGTGCATTTTGCATTAAATCCCGCTGCAATTTCGGTGTTTCATGGTCAATGTGAAGGTCCAAGGGCTACAGTAAACCCGCAGTGGTGCATCGGAATGTAATACTGGTCTCCCAGGAGACGCTTAGACCACAAACTCTTAGAAGATTCACTCTTCTTGTACTTAAATCGGCATTGTGCCTTTTGTATTCAATCCCGATGCAATTTTTGTGTTTCATGGTCAATGTGAGGGTCCATAGGATAAAGTAAACCTGCACCGGTGCATCGGAATCTAATACTGGCCACCCAGGAGCCGCTCAAAGCACTAATTCTTAGAAGATTCACTCTTCTTGTACTTAAGTTGGCATTGAGCCTTTTGTATTCAATCCCGATGCAATTTCTGTGTTTCATGGTCAATGTGAAGGTCCAAGGGATACAGAAAACCAGCACTGGTGCATCGGAATCTAATACTGGTCTCCCAGGAGCCGCTCAAAACACAAACTCATACAAGATTCACTCTTTTTGTACTTAAGTCGTCATTGTGTTTCTGTATTAAATCCCGATTCATTTTCTGTGTTTCATGGTCAATGTGAAGGTCCAAGGGATACAGTAAACCCGCACTGGTGCATCGGAAGCTAATACTGGTCTCCCAGGAGCCGCTCAAAACACAAACCCTTAGAAGAATCACTCTTCTTGTACTTAAGTCGGCAATGTGGCTTTTGTATTCAATCCCGATGCAATATTTGTGTTTCGTGGTCATTGTGAAGATCCAAGGGATACAGTAGACCTGCACTGGTGCATCGGAATCTAATACTGGTGTCTCAGGACCCGCTCATAGCACAATCTCTTAGATGATTCATTCTTTTTGTACTTAAGTCGGCATTGTACATTTTGCATTCAATCCCGAGGTAATTTCTGTGTTTTATGGCCAATGTGAACGACCATGGGATACAGTAAACGTGCACTGGTGCATCGGAATCCAGTACTGGTCTCCCAGGAGCCGCTCAAAGCAATAACTTTTAGAAGATTCACTCTTCTTGTACTTAAGTTGGCATTGAGCCTTTTATATTCAATCCCGATGCAATTTCTGTGTTTCATGGTCAATGTGAAGGTCCAAGGGATACAGAAAACCAGCACTGGTGCATCGGAATCTAATACTGGTCTCCCAGGAGCTGCTCAAAACACAAACTCTTAGAAGATTCACTCTTTTTGTACTTAAGCCGGCTTTGTGTTTTTTATTCAATCCCGATACAATTTCTGTGTTTCAAGGTCAATGTGAAAGTCCAAGGGATACAGTAAACCATCACTGGTGCATCGGAATCTAAAACTGGTCTCCCAGTAGCCGCTCAAAGCACAAACTCTTAGCAGATTCACTCTTCTTGTACTTAAGTCGTCATTGTGTTTTTGTATTCAATCCCGATGCAATTTCTGTGTTTCATGGTCAATGTGAAGGTCCAAGGGATAGAGTAAACCTGCACCGGTGAATCGGAATCTAATACTGGTTTCCCAGGAGCCGCTCAAAACACTAACTCTTAGAAGATTCACTCTTCTTGTACTTAAGTTGGCATTGTGCCTTTTGTATTCAATCCCGAAGCAATTTCTGTGTTTCATGGTCAATGTGAAAGTCCTAGGGATACAGTAAACCTGCAGTGGTGCATCGGAATCTAATACTGGTCTCCCAGGAGCCGCTCAAAACACAAACTCTTAGAAGATTCACTCTTTTTGTACTTAAGTCGTCATTGTGTTTTTGAATTCAATCCCGAAGCAATTTCTGTGTTTCATGGTTAATGTGAAGATCCAAGGAATACAGTAAACCTGCACTGGTCCATCGGAATCTAATACTGGTCTCCCAGGAGCCGCTCAAAGCACTAACTCTTAGAAGATTCACACTTCTTGTGCATAAGTCGGCATTGTGCATTTTGTATTCAATCCCGATGCAATTTCTGTGTTTCATGGTCAAAATGAAGGACCAAGGCATAAAGTAAACCAGCACTGGTGCATCGAAATCTAATACTGGTCTCCCAGGCGCCGGTCAAAGAACAAACTGTTAGAAGATTCACTCTTCTTGTACTTAAGTCTGCACTTTGCCTTTTGTATTCAATCCCAATGCAATTTCTGTGCTTCATGGTCTATGTGAAGGTCCAAGGGATACAGTAATCCTGCACTGGTGCATCGGACTCTAATATTGGTCTCCCAGGAGCCGCTCAAAGCACTAACTCTTAGAAGATTCACACTTATTGTGCATAAGTCGGCATTGTGCATTTTGTATTCAATCCCTCTGCAATATCCCATTTTCAATGTCAATGTGAAGGACCAAGGGATAACGTAAATCCGCACTGGTGCATCGGAATCTAATACTGGTCTCCTAGGTGCCGCTCAAGGCACAAACTATTAGTAGATTTACTTTTCTTTGACTTCAGTCTGCATTGTGCGTTTTTTATTCGATCACGATGCAGTTTATGTGTTTCATGGTCAATGAGAAAGTCCAAGGAATGCAGTAAACCTTTACTGGTGGATAGGAATCTAATTCTAAGATCCCAGGAGCCGCTCAAAGTAGAAACTCTTATAAGATTCACTCTTCTTGTACTTTAGTCGGCATTGTGCCTTTTGTATTCAATCCCGATGCAATTTGTGTGTTTCATGGTCAATGTGAAGGTCCAAGGGCTACAGTAAACCCGCACTGGTGCATCAGAAGCTAATACTGGTCTCCCAGGAGCCGCTCAAAGCACAAACCCTTTGAAGATTCACTCTTGTTGTACTTAACAGTGCAATGTGCCGTTTGTATTCAATCCCGATGCAATATCTGTGTTTCATGGTGAATGTTAAGGTCCAAGGGATACAGTAAACCGGCACTGGTGCGACGAAATTTAATATTGGTCTCCCAGGAGCCGCTCAAAACACTAACTCATAGAAGATTCACTCTTCCTGTACTTAAGTTGGCATTATGCCTTTTGAATTCAATCCAGATGCAATTTCTGTGTTTCATGGTCAATGTGAAGGTCCAAGGGATACAGTAAACGTGCACTGGTGCATTGGAATCTAATACTGGTCTTCCAGGAGCCGCTCAAAGAACAAACTCATAGAAGCTTCACTCTTCTTGTACTTAAGTCGTCATTGTATTTCTGTAATCAATCCCAAAGCAATTTCTGTGTTTCATGCTCAATGTGAAGCTCCAAGGGATAGAATAAACCGCACTGGTGCATTGGAATCTAATACTGGTCTTCCAGGAGCCGCTCAAAGAACAAACTCTTAGAAGATTTACTCTTCTTGAACTTTAGTCGGCATTGTGCGTTTTGTATTCAATCCCGATGTGATTTCTGTGTATCATGGCCAATGTGAATGTCCAAGGGATACAGTAATCCTGCACTGGTGCATCGGAATCTATTACTGGTCTCCCAGGAGCCGCTCAAAACACTAACTCTTAGAAGATTCACTCTTCTTGTACTTAAGCCTCCATTGTGCATTTTGTATTCAATCCCGATGAAGATTATGTGTTTCATGGTCTATGTGTAGGTTCAAGGAATGCAGTAAACCTGCACTGGTGGATAGGAAACTAATATTGGGCCCCCGGATTCGCTCAAATCACAATCTCATAGAAGCTTCACTCTTCTTGTACTTAAGTCGTCATTGTATTTCTGTAGTCAATCCCGATGCAGTTTCTGTGTTTCATGGTCAATGTGAAGCTCCAAGGGATAGAATAAACCCGCACTGGTGCATCGGAAGCTAATACTGGTCTCCCAGGAGCCGCTGAAAGCACAAACCCTTAGAAGACTCATTCTTCTTGTGCCTTTTCTATCCAATACCGATGCAATATCTGTGTTTCACGGTCAATGTGAAGGTCCCAGGGATACAGTAGACTTGCACTGGTGCATCGGAATCTAATACTGCTCTCCCAGGAGCCGCTCAAAGCACAAACTCTTAGAAGATTCACTCTTCTTGTTCATAAGTTGTCATTGTGCATTTTATATTCAATTCCTATCCAATTTCTGTGTTTCATGGTTCATGTGAAGGTCCAAGGGATACAGTAAAACTGCACTGGTGCATCGGAATCTAATACTGGTCCCCCAGGAGCCGCTCAAAGCAAAAACTCTTAGAAGATTCACTTTTCTTGTACTTAAGTACGCATTGTGCCTTTTGTATTCGATCCCGATGTAATTTCTGCGTTTCATGGTCAATGTGAAGGATTAAGGCGTAAAGTTAACCTGCGCTGGTGCATCGTAATCTAATACTGGTCTCCCAGGAGCCGCTCAAATCACAAACTCTTAGAAGATTCACTTTTCCTGTACTTAAGTCGGCATTGTGCCTATTGTATTCAATCCCGATGCAATTTCAGTGTTTCATGGTCAATGTGAAGGTCCAAGGGAAACGGTAAACCTGCACTGGTGCATCGGAATCTAATACTGGTGTCTCAGGAGCCGCTCATAGCACAAACTCTTCGATGACTCACTCCTCTTGTACTTAAGTCGGCATTTTACGTTTTGCATTTTATCCCGATGCAATATCTGTGTTTCATGGTCAATGTGAAGGTCCAAGGGATACAGTAAACCTGCACTGGTGCATCGTAATCTAATACTGGTCTCCCAGAAGCCGCTCAAATCACAAACTCTTAGAAGATTCAGTCTTCCTGTACTTTAGTTGGCATTGTGCCTTTTATATTCAATCCCGATGCATTATCTGTGTTTCATGGTGAATGTGAAGGTCCAAGGTATACAGTAAACCTGCACTGGTCCTTCGGAATCTATTACTGGTCTACCAGGAGCCACACAAAACACAAACTCTTATAAGATTCGCTCTTCTTGTACTTAAGTTTGCATTGTGCTTTTTGTATTCAATCCCGATGCAATTTCTGTGTTTCATGGTCAATGTGAACGTCCAAGGGACACAGTAAACCTGCACTGGGGCATCGTAATCTAGTCCTGCTCTCCCAGTAGCCGCTCAAAACACAATCTCTTAGAAAATTCACTCTTTTTGTACTTAAGTCGTCATTGTGCATTTTGCATTAAATCCCGCTGCAATTTCGGTGTTTCATGGTCAATGTGAAGGTCCAAGGGCTACAGTAAACCCGCAGTGGTGCATCGGAATGTAATACTGGTCTCCCAGGAGACGCTTAGACCACAAACTCTTAGAAGATTCACTCTTCTTGTACTTAAATCGGCATTGTGCCTTTTGTATTCAATCCCGATGCAATTTTTGTGTTTCATGGTCAATGTGAGGGTCCATAGGATAAAGTAAACCTGCACCGGTGCATCGGAATCTAATACTGGCCACCCAGGAGCCGCTCAAAGCACTAATTCTTAGAAGATTCACTCTTCTTGTACTTAAGTTGGCATTGAGCCTTTTGTATTCAATCCCGATGCAATTTCTGTGTTTCATGGTCAATGTGAAGGTCCAAGGGATACAGAAAACCAGCACTGGTGCATCGGAATCTAATACTGGTCTCCCAGGAGCCGCTCAAAACACAAACTCATACAAGATTCACTCTTTTTGTACTTAAGTCGTCATTGTGTTTCTGTATTAAATCCCGATTCATTTTCTGTGTTTCATGGTCAATGTGAAGGTCCAAGGGATACAGTAAACCCGCACTGGTGCATCGGAAGCTAATACTGGTCTCCCAGGAGCCGCTCAAAACACAAACCCTTAGAAGAATCACTCTTCTTGTACTTAAGTCGGCAATGTGGCTTTTGTATTCAATCCCGATGCAATATTTGTGTTTCGTGGTCATTGTGAAGATCCAAGGGATACAGTAGACCTGCACTGGTGCATCGGAATCTAATACTGGTGTCTCAGGACCCGCTCATAGCACAATCTCTTAGATGATTCATTCTTTTTGTACTTAAGTCGGCATTGTACATTTTGCATTCAATCCCGAGGTAATTTCTGTGTTTTATGGCCAATGTGAACGACCATGGGATACAGTAAACGTGCACTGGTGCATCGGAATCCAGTACTGGTCTCCCAGGAGCCGCTCAAAGCAATAACTTTTAGAAGATTCACTCTTCTTGTACTTAAGTTGGCATTGAGCCTTTTGTATTCAATCCCGATGCAATTTCTGTGTTTCATGGTCAATGTGAAGGTCCAAGGGATACAGAAAACCAGCACTGGTGCATCGGAATCTAATACTGGTCTCCCAGGAGCTGCTCAAAACACAAACTCTTAGAAGATTCACTCTTTTTGTACTTAAGCCGGCTTTGTGTTTTTGTTCAATCCCGATACAATTTCTGTGTTTCAAGGTCAATGTGAAAGTCCAAGGGATACAGTAAACCATCACTGGTGCATCGGAATCTAAAACTGGTCTCCCAGTAGCCGCTCAAAGCACAAACTCTTAGCAGATTCACTCTTCTTGTACTTAAGTCGTCATTGTGTTTTTGTATTCAATCCCGATGCAATTTCTGTGTTTCATGGTCAATGTGAAGGTCCAAGGGATAGAGTAAACCTGCACCGGTGAATCGGAATCTAATACTGGTTTCCCAGGAGCCGCTCAAAACACTAACTCTTAGAAGATTCACTCTTCTTGTACTTAAGTTGGCATTTTGCCTTTTGTATTCAATCCCGAAGCAATTTCTGTGTTTCATGGTCAATGTGAAAGTCCTAGGGATACAGTAAACCTGCAGTGGTGCATCGGAATCTAATACTGGTCTCCCAGGAGCCGCTCAAAACACAAACTCTTAGAAGATTCACTCTTTTTGTACTTAAGTCGTCATTGTGTTTTTGAATTCAATCCCGAAGCAATTTCTGTGTTTCATGGTTAATGTGAAGATCCAAGGAATACAGTAAACCTGCACTGGTCCATCGGAATCTAATACTGGTCTCCCAGGAGCCGCTCAAAGCACTAACTCTTAGAAGATTCACACTTCTTGTGCATAAGTCGGCATTGTGCATTTTGTATTCAATCCCGATGCAATTTCTGTGTTTCATGGTCAAAATGAAGGACCAAGGCATAAAGTAAACCAGCACTGGTGCATCGAAATCTAATACTGGTCTCCCAGGCGCCGGTCAAAGAACAAACTGTTAGAAGATTCACTCTTCTTGTACTTAAGTCTGCACTTTGCCTTTTGTATTCAATCCCAATGCAATTTCTGTGCTTCATGGTCTATGTGAAGGTCCAAGGGATACAGTAAACCTGCACTGGTGCATCGGAATCTAATATTGGTCTCCCAGGAGCCGCTCAAAGCACTAACTCTTAGAAGATTCACACTTATTGTGCATAAGTCGGCATTGTGCATTTTGTATTCAATCCCTCTGCAATATCCCATTTTCAATGTCAATGTGAAGGACCAAGGGATAACGTAAATCCGCACTGGTGCATCGGAATCTAATACTGGTCTCCTAGGTGCCGCTCAAGGCACAAACTATTAGTAGATTTACTTTTCTTTGACTTCAGTCTGCATTGTGCGTTTTTTATTCGATCCCGATGCAGTTTATGTGTTTCATGGTCAATGAGAAAGTCCAAGGAATGCAGTAAACCTTTACTGGTGGATAGGAATCTAATACTAAGATCCCAGGAGCCGCTCAAAGTAGAAACTCTTATAAGATTCACTCTTCTTGTACTTTAGTCGGCATTGTGCCTTTTGTATTCAATCCCGATGCAATTTCTGTGTTTCATGGTCAATGTGAGGGTCCAAATGAAACTGAAGTCGGCATTGTGCCTTTTGTATTCAATCCCGATGCAATTTCTGTGTTTCATGGTAAATGTGAAGACCAGGGATACAGTAAACCTGCACTGGTGCATCGGAATCTAATTTTGGTCTCTCAGGAGCCGCTCAAAATACTAACTCTTAGAAGATTCACTCTTCTTGTACTTAAGTCGGCATTGTGCCTTTTGTATTCAATCCTGATACCACATCTGTGTTTCATGGTAAATGCGAAGGTCCAAGGGATACACTAAACATGCACTGGTACATCAGAATCCAAAACTATTCTCCCAGGAGCCGCTCAAAGCACAAAGTCTTAGAAGATTCACTCTTCTTGTTCTTCAGTTGGCAATGTGGTTTTGTATTCAATCCCAATGCGATTTCTGTGTTTCATGGTCAATGTGAAGGTCCAAGGGATACAGTAAACCTGCACTGGTGCAGCGGAATGTGATACTGGTCTCCCAGGATCCGCTCAAAGCACAAAATTTTGGAAGATTCTCTCTTCTTGTACTTATGTCGGCATTGTGCATTTTGTATTCAATCCCGATGCAATTTCTGTGTTTCATGGTCAATGTGAAGGGCCAAGGAGTGAAGTAAACCCGCACTAGTGCATCGTAATCTAATACTGGTCTCGCAGAAACCGCTCAAAACACAAACTCTTAGAAGATTAACTCTTTTTGTACTTAAGTCGGCATTGTGTCTTTTGTATTCAATCCTGGTGCAAATTCTGTGTTTCATAGTCAATGGAAATGTCCAAGGTATACAGTAAATCCTGCACTGGTGGATCGGAATCTAATACTGGTCTCCCACGAGCCGCTCAAAGCACAAACACGTTCACGATGCACTCTTCTTGTACTTATGTCGGCATTGTGCCATTTGTGTTATATCCCGAAGCAAATTCTGTGTTTCATGGTCAATGTGAAGGACCAAGCGACGCAGTAAACCTGCTTAGGTGCTGGTCTCCCACCAGCCGCTCAACAATCTAACTCTTAGAACATTCACTCTTCTTGTACTTAAGTCGGCATTGTGCCTTTGTATACAATCGTGATGCAATTTCTGTGTTTCATGGTCAATGTGAAGGTCCAAGGGATACAGTAAACATGCACAGGTGCAGCTGAATCTAATAATGCCCTCCCAGGATCCGCTCAAAGCACCAACTCTTACAAGATTAACTCTTATTGTACATAATTTGGCATTGTGCCTTTTTAATTCAATCCCGATGCAATTTCTGTGTTTCATGCTCAATGTGAAGATGCAAGTGATACAGTAAACCGGCACTGGTGGTTCGGAATCAAATATTTGTCTCCCAGGAGACCCTCAAATTACAAACTCTTAGAAGATTCACTCGTCTTGTACTTAAGTCGGCATTGTGCCTTTTGTATTCCATCCCGATGCAGTTTCTGTGTTTAATGGTCAACGTGAACTTCCAAGAGATACAGTAAACATGCAACAGGGCATTGGAATCTAACACTGGCCTCCCAGGAGCCGCTCAATGCACAAACTCTTAGAAGATTCACTCTTCTTGCACTTAAGTCGCCATTGTGCCTTTTGTATTATATCCCGATGCAATTTCTATGTTTCATGGTCAATGTGAAGGTCCAAGGTATACAGCAAACCTGCACTGGTGCATCGGAATCTAATACTAGTCTTGTGCCTTTTGTATTCAATCCCGATGCAATATCTGTCTTTCATGGTCAATGTGAAGGCCCAAGGGATACAGTAAACCTGCACTGGTGCACCGGAATCTAATACTGGTCCCCCAACAGCCACTCAAAACACTAACTCTTAGAAGATTCACTCTTCTTATACTTAAGTCGCATTGTGCCTTTTGTATTCAATCCCGATGCAATTTCTGTGTTTCATGGGACATGTAAATGCCCAAGGAATACAGCAAACCTGCACTGGTGCATCGGAATCTAATACTGGTCTCCCAGGATCCGCTCAAAGCACAAAATCTTGTAAGATTCTCTCTTCTTGTACTTAAGTCGGCATTGTGCATTTTGTATTCAATCCCGATGCAATTTCTGTGTTTCATGGTCAATATGAAGGCCCGAGGGCTACAATAAAACTCCACTGGAGCATCGGAATCTAATACTGGTCTCCCAGAAGCCGCTCAAAAAACAAACTCTTAGAAGATTCACTCTTCTTGTACTTAAGTTGGCATTGTGCTCTTGTATTCAATCCCGATGCCATTTCCGTGTTTCATGGTCAATGTGAAGGTCCAAGGGAAACTGAAGTCCGCATTGTGCCTTTTATCATCAATCCCGATGCAATTTCTGAGTTTCATGGTCAATGTGAAGGTCCAAGTAATACAGTAAAACTGCACTGGTGAATCGGAATCTAATACTAGCCTTGTGACTTTTGTATTCAATCCCGATGCAATTTATGTGTTTCATGGCCAATGTGAAGGTCCAAGCAATGCAGTGAACATGCACTGGCGCATCGTAATCTAATACACGTCTCCATGGTTCCGCTCATATCACAAACTCTTAGAAGATTCACTCTTCTTGGTCTTAAGTCGGCATTGTGCCTTTTGAATTCAATCCTGATAAAATTTCTGTGTTTCATGGTCAATGTGAAGGTCCAAATGAAACTTAAGTCGGCATTGTGCCTTTTGTATTCAATCCCGATGCAATTTCTGTGTTTCATGGTCAATGTGAAGACCAGGGATACAGTAAACTTGCTCTGGTGCATCGGAATCTAATTTTGGTCTCCCAGGAGCCGCTCAAAAAACTAACTCTTAGAAGATTCACTCTTCTTGTACTTACGTCGGCATTGTGCCTTTTGTATTCAATCCTGATGCCATATTTGTGTTTCATGGTAAATGCGAGGATCCAAGGGATACAGTAAACAAGCACTGGTACATCGGAATCCAAAACTATTCCCCCAGGAGCCGCTCGAAGCACAAAGTCTTAGAAGATTCACTCTTGTTGTTCTTAAGTTGGCAATGTGGTTTTGTATTCAATCCCAATGCAATTTCTGTGTTTCATGGTCAATGTGAAGGTCCAAGGGATACAGTAAACCTACACTGGTGCAGCGGAATGTAATACTGGTCTCCCAGGTGCCGTTCAAAGCACAAACTCTTAGAAGATTCACTCTTCTTGTACTTAAGTCGCATTGTGCCTTTTGTATTCAATCCCGATGCAATTTCTGTGTTTCACGGGACATGTGAATGCCCAAGGAATACAGTAAACCTGCACTGGTCCATCGGAATCTATTACTGGTCTACCAGGAGCCACACAAAACACAAACTCTTATAAGATTCGCTCTTCTTGTACCTAAGTTTGCATTGCGCTTTTTGTATTCAATCCCGATTCAATTTCTATGTTTCATGGTCAATGTGAACGTCCAAGGGAAACAGTAAACCTGCACTGGGGCATCGTAATCTAATCCTGCTCTCCCAGTAGCCGCTCAAAACACAATCTCTTAGAAGATTCACTCTTTTTGTACTTAAGTCGTCATTGTGCATTTTGCATTCAATCCCGATGCAATTTCTGTGTTTCATGGTCAATGTGAAGGTCCAAGGGCTACAGTAAACCCGCACTGGTGCATCGGAATCTAATACTGGTCTCCCAGGAGCCGCTCAAAACACAAACTCATAGAAGATTCACTCTTTTTGTACTTAAGACGGCATTGTGCCTTTTGTATTCAATCCCGATGCAATTTTTGTGTTTCATGGTCAATGTGAAGGTCCATGGGATACAGTAAACCTGCACCGGTGCATCGGAATCTAATACTGGCCACCCAGGAGCCGCTCAAAGCACTAATTCTTAGAAGATTCACTCTTCTTGTACTTAAGTTGGCATTGAGCCTTTTGTATTCAATCCCCAGGCAATTTCTGTGTTTCATGGTCAATGTGAAGGTCCAAGGGATACAGAAAACCAGCACTGGTGCATCGGAATCTAATACTGGTCTCCCAGGGGCCGCTCAAAACACAAACTCATAGAAGATTCACTCATTTTGTACTTAAGTCGTCATTGTGTTTCTGTATTAAATCCCGATTCATTTTCTGTGTTTCATGATCAATGTGAAGGTCCAAGGGATACAGTAAACCCGCACTGGTGCATCGGAAGCTAATACTGGTCTCCCAGGAGCCGCTCAAAACACAAACCCTTAGAAGAATCACTCTTCTTAAACTTAAGTCGGCAATGTGGCTTTTGTATTCAATCCCGATGCAATATTTGTGTTTCGTGGTCATTGTGAAGATCCAAGGGATACAGTAGACCTGCACTGGTGCATCGGAATCTAATACTAGTGTCTCAGGACCCGCTCATAGCACAATCTCTTAGATGATTCATTCTTTTTGTACTTAAGTCGGCATTGTACATTTTGCATTCAATCCCGAGGTAATTTCTGTGTTTTATGGCCAATGTGAACGACCATGGGATACAGTAAACGTGCACTGGTGCATCGGAATCCAGTACTGGTCTCCCAGGAGCCGCTCAAAGCAATAACTTTTAGAAGATTCACTCTTCTTGTACTTAAGTTGGCATTGAGCCTTTTGTATTCAATCCCGATGCAATTTCTGTGTTTCATGGTCAATGTGAAGGTCCAAGGGATACAGAAAACCAGCACTGGTGCATCGGAATCTAATACTGGTCTCCCAGGAGCTGCTCAAAACACAAACTCTTAGAAGATTCACTCTTTTTGTACTTAAGCCGGCTTTGTGTTTTTTATTCAATCCCGATACAATTTCTGTGTTTCAAGGTCAATGTGAAAGTCCAAGGGATACAGTAAACCATCACTGGTGCATCGGAATCTAAAACTGGTCTCCCAGTAGCCGCTCAAAGCACAAACTCTTAGCAGATTCACTCTTCTTGTACTTAAGTCGTCATTGTGTTTTTGTATTCAATCCCGATGCAATTTCTGTGTTTCATGGTCAATGTGAAGGTCCAAGGGATAGAGTAAACCTGCACCGGTGAATCGGAATCTAATACTGGTTTCCCAGGAGCCGCTCAAAACACTAACTCTTAGAAGATTCACTCTTCTAGTACTTAAGTTGGCATTGTGCCTTTTGTATTCAATCCCGAAGCAATTTCTGTGTTTCATGGTCAATGTGAAAGTCCTAGGGATACAGTAAACCTGCAGTGGTGCATCGGAATCTAATACTGGTCTCCCAGGAGCCGCTCAAAACACAAACTCTTAGAAGATTCACTCTTTTTGTACTTAAGTCGTCATTGTGTTTTTGAATTCAATCCCGAAGCAATTTCTGTGTTTCATGGTTAATGTGAAGATCCAAGGAATACAGTAAACCTGCACTGGTCCATCGGAATCTAATACTGGTCTCCCAGGAGCCGCTCAAAGCACTAACTCTTAGAAGATTCACACTTCTTGTGCATAAGTCGGCATTGTGCATTTTGTATTCAATCCCGATGCAATTTCTGTGTTTCATGGTCAAAATGAAGGACCAAGGCATAAAGTAAACCAGCACTGGTGCATCGAAATCTAATACTGGTCTCCCAGGCGCCGGTCAAAGAACAAACTGTTAGAAGATTCACTCTTCTTGTACTTAAGTCTGCACTTTGCCTTTTGTATTCAATCCCAATGCAATTTCTGTGCTTCATGGTCTATGTGAAGGTCCAAGGGATACAGTAAACCTGCACTGGTGCATCGGAATCTAATATTGGTCTCCCAGGAGCCGCTCAAAGCACTAACTCTTAGAAGATTCACACTTATTGTGCATAAGTCGGCATTGTGCATTTTGTATTCAATCCCTCTGCAATATCCCATTTTCAATGTCAATGTGAAGGACCAAGGGATAACGTAAATCCGCACTGGTGCATCGGAATCTAATACTGGTCTCCTAGGTGCCGCTCAAGGCACAAACTATTAGTAGATTTACTTTTCTTTGACTTCAGTCTGCATTGTGCGTTTTTTATTCGATCCCGATGCAGTTTATGTGTTTCATGGTCAATGAGAAAGTCCAAGGAATGCAGTAAACCTTTACTGGTGGATAGGAATCTAATACTAAGATCCCAGGAGCCGCTCAAAGTAGAAACTCTTATAAGATTCACTCTTCTTGTACTTTAGTCGGCATTGTGCCTTTTGTATTCAATCCCGATGCAATTTCTGTGTTTCATGGTCAATGTGAGGGTCCAAATGAAACTGAAGTCGGCATTGTGCCTTTTGTATTCAATCCCGATGCAATTTCTGTGTTTCATGGTAAATGTGAAGACCAGGGATACAGTAAACCTGCACTGGTGCATCGGAATCTAATTTTGGTCTCTCAGGAGCCGCTCAAAATACTAACTCTTAGAAGATTCACTCTTCTTGTACTTAAGTCGGCATTGTGCCTTTTGTATTCAATCCTGATACCACATCTGTGTTTCATGGTAAATGCGAAGGTCCAAGGGATACACTAAACATGCACTGGTACATCAGAATCCAAAACTATTCTCCCAGGAGCCGCTCAAAGCACAAAGTCTTAGAAGATTCACTCTTCTTGTTCTTCAGTTGGCAATGTGGTTTTGTATTCAATCCCAATGCAATTTCTGTGTTTCATGGTCAATGTGAAGGTCCAAGGGATACAGTAAACCTGCACTGGTGCAGCGGAATGTGATACTGGTCTCCCAGGATCCGCTCAAAGCACAAAATTTTGGAAGATTCTCTCTTCTTGTACTTATGTCGGCATTGTGCATTTTGTATTCAATCCCGATGCAATTTCTGTGTTTCATGGTCAATGTGAAGGGCCAAGGAGTGAAGTAAACCCGCACTAGTGCATCGTAATCTAATACTGGTCTCGCAGAAACCGCTCAAAACACAAACTCTTAGAAGATTAACTCTTTTTGTACTTAAGTCGGCATTGTATCTTTTGTATTCAATCCTGGTGCAAATTCTGTGTTTCATAGTCAATGGAAATGTCCAAGGTATACAGTAAATCCTGCACTGGTGGATCGGAATCTAATACTGGTCTCCCACGAGCCGCTCAAAGCACAAACACGTTCACGATGCACTCTTCTTGTACTTATGTCGGCATTGTGCCATTTGTGTTATATCCCGAAGCAAATTCTGTGTTTCATGGTCAATGTGAAGGACCAAGCGACACAGTAAACCTGCTTAGGTGCTGGTCTCCCACCAGCCGCTCAACAATCTAACTCTTAGAACATTCACTCTTCTTGTACTTAAGTCGGCATTGTGCCTTTGTATACAATCGTGATGCAATTTCTGTGTTTCATGGTCAATGTGAAGGTCCAAGGGATACAGTAAACATGCACAGGTGCAGCTGAATCTAATAATGCCCTCCCAGGATCCGCTCAAAGCACCAACTCTTACAAGATTAACTCTTATTGTACATAATTTGGCATTGTGCCTTTTTAATTCAATCCCGATGCAATTTCTGTGTTTCATGCTCAATGTGAAGATGCAAGTGATACAGTAAACCGGCACTGGTGGTTCGGAATCAAATATTTGTCTCCCAGGAGACCCTCAAATTACAAACTCTTAGAAGATTCACTCGTCTTGTACTTAAGTCGGCATTGTGCCTTTTGTATTCCATCCCGATGCAGTTTCTGTGTTTAATGGTCAACGTGAACTTCCAAGAGATACAGTAAACATGCAACAGGGCATTGGAATCTAACACTGGCCTCCCAGGAGCCGCTCAATGCACAAACTCTTAGAAGATTCACTCTTCTTGCACTTAAGTCGCCATTGTGCCTTTTGTATTATATCCCGATGCAATTTCTATGTTTCATGGTCAATGTGAAGGTCCAAGGTATACAGCAAACCTGCACTGGTGCATCGGAATCTAATACTAGTCTTGTGCCTTTTGTATTCAATCCCGATGCAATATCTGTCTTTCATGGTCAATGTGAAGGCCCAAGGGATACAGTAAACCTGCACTGGTGCACCGGAATCTAATACTGGTCCCCCAACAGCCACTCAAAACACTAACTCTTAGAAGATTCACTCTTCTTATACTTAAGTCGCATTGTGCCTTTTGTATTCAATCCCGATGCAATTTCTGTGTTTCATGGGACATGTAAATGCCCAAGGAATACAGCAAACCTGCACTGGTGCAACGGAATCTAATACTGGTCTCCCAGGATCCGCTCAAAGCACAAAATCTTGTAAGATTCTCTCTTCTTGTACTTAAGTCGGCATTGTGCATTTTGTATTCAATCCCGATGCAATTTCTGTGTTTCATGGTCAATATGAAGGCCCGAGGGCTACAATAAAACTCCACTGGAGCATCGGAATCTAATACTGGTCTCCCAGAAGCCGCTCAAAAAACAAACTCTTAGAAGATTCACTCTTCTTGTACTTAAGTTGGCATTGTGCTCTTGTATTCAATCCCGATGCAATTTCCGTGTTTCATGGTCAATGTGAAGGTCCAAGGGAAACTGAAGTCCGCATTGTGCCTTTTATCATCAATCCCGATGCAATTTCTGAGTTTCATGGTCAATGTGAAGGTCCAAGTAATACAGTAAAACTGCACTGGTGAATCGGAATCTAATACTAGCCTTGTGACTTTTGTATTCAATCCCGATGCAATTTATGTGTTTCATGGCCAATGTGAAGGTCCAAGCAATGCAGTGAACATGCACTGGCGCATCGTAATCTAATACACGTCTCCATGGTTCCGCTCATATCACAAACTCTTAGAAGATTCACTCTTCTTGGTCTTAAGTCGGCATTGTGCCTTTTGAATTCAATCCTGATAAAATTTCTGTGTTTCATGGTCAATGTGAAGGTCCAAATGAAACTTAAGTCGGCATTGTGGCTTTTGTATTCAATCCCGATGCAATTTCTGTGTTTCATGGTCAATGTGAAGACCAGGGATACAGTAAACTTGCTCTGGTGCATCGGAATCTAATTTTGGTCTCCCAGGAGCCGCTCAAAAAACTAACTCTTAGAAGATTCACTCTTCTTGTACTTACGTCGGCATTGTGCCTTTTGTATTCAATCCTGATGCCATATTTGTGTTTCATGGTAAATGCGAGGATCCAAGGGATACAGTAAACAAGCACTGGTACATCGGAATCCAAAACTATTCCCCCAGGAGCCGCTCGAAGCACAAAGTCTTAGAAGATTCACTCTTGTTGTTCTTAAGTTGGCAATGTGGTTTTGTATTCAATCCCAATGCAATTTCTGTGTTTCATGGTCAATGTGAAGGTCCAAGGGATACAGTAAACCTACACTGGTGCAGCGGAATGTAATACTGGTCTCCCAGGTGCCGTTCAAAGCACAAACTCTTAGAAGATTCACTCTTCTTGTACTTAAGTCGCATTGTGCCTTTTGTATTCAATCCCGATGCAATTTCTGTGTTTCACGGGACATGTGAATGCCCAAGGAATACAGTAAACCTGCACTGGTCCATCGGAATCTATTACTGGTCTACCAGGAGCCACACAAAACACAAACTCTTATAAGATTCGCTCTTCTTGTACCTAAGTTTGCATTGCGCTTTTTGTATTCAATCCCGATTCAATTTCTATGTTTCATGGTCAATGTGAACGTCCAAGGGAAACAGTAAACCTGCACTGGGGCATCGTAATCTAATCCTGCTCTCCCAGTAGCCGCTCAAAACACAATCTCTTAGAAGATTCACTCTTTTTGTACTTAAGTCGTCATTGTGCATTTTGCATTCAATCCCGATGCAATTTCTGTGTTTCATGGTCAATGTGAAGGTCCAAGGGCTACAGTAAACCCGCACTGGTGCATCGGAATCTAATACTGGTCTCCCAGGAGCGGCTCATAACACAAACTCATAGAAGATTCACTCTTTTTGTACTTAAGTCGGCATTGTGCCTTTTGTATTCAATCCCGATGCAATTTTTGTGTTTCATGGTCAATGTGAAGGTCCATGGGATACAGTAAACCTGCACCGGTGCATCGGAATCTAATACTGGCCACCCAGGAGCCGCTCAAAGCACTAATTCTTAGAAGATTCACTCTTCTTGTACTTAAGTTGGCATTGAGCCTTTTGTATTCAATCCCCAGGCAATTTCTGTGTTTCATGGTCAATGTGAAGGTCCAAGGGATACAGAAAACCAGCACTGGTGGATCGGAATCTAATACTGGTCTCCCAGGAGCCGCTCAAAACACAAACTCATAGAAGATTCACTCATTTTGTACTTAAGTCGTCATTGTGTTTCTGTATTAAATCCCGATTCATTTTCTGTGTTTCATGATCAATGTGAAGGTCCAAGGGATACAGTAAACCCGCACTGGTGCATCGGAAGCTAATACTGGTCTCCCAGGAGCCGCTCAAAACACAAACCCTTAGAAGAATCACTCTTCTTGTACTTAAGTCGGCAATGTGGCTTTTGTATTCAATCCCGATGCAATATTTGTGTTTCGTGGTCATTGTGAAGATCCAAGGGATACAGTAGACCTGCACTGGTGCATCGGAATCTAATACTAGTGTCTCAGGACCCGCTCATAGCACAAACTCTTAGATGATTCATTCTTTTTGTACTTAAGTCGGCATTGTACATTTTGCATTCAATCCCGAGGTAATTTCTGTGTTTTATGGCCAATGTGAACGACCAAGGGATATAGTAAACGTGCACTGGTGCATCAGAATCCAGTACTGGTCTCCCAGGAGCCGCTCAAAGCAATAACTCTTAGAAGATTCACTCTTCTTGTACTTAAGTTGGCATTGTGCCTTTTGTATTCAATCCCGGTGCAATTTCTGCGCTTCATTGGTCAATGTGAAGGTGCAAGGGATACAGTAAACCTACACTGGTGCAGCGGAATCTAATACTGGTCTCCCAGGAGCTGCTCAAAACACAAACTCTTAGAAGATTCACTCTTTTTGTACTTAAGCCGGCTTTGTGTTTTTGTATTCAATCCCGATACAATTTCTGTGTTTCAAGGTCAATGTGAAAGTCCAAGGGATACAGTAAACCATCACTGGTGCATCGGAATCTAAAACTGGTCTCCCAGTAGCCGCTCAAAGCACAAACTCTTAGCAGATTCACTCTTCTTGTACTTAAGTCGTCATTGTGTTTTTGTATTCAATCCCGATGCAATTTCTGTGTTTCATGGTCAATGTGAGGGTCCAAGGAATAGAGTTAACCTGCACTGGTGAATCCGAATCTAATACTGGTTTCCCAGGAGCCGCTCAAAGCACTAACTCTTAGCAGATTCACTCTTTTTGTACTTAAGTCGGCATTGTGCATTTTGTATACAATCCCAATGCAGTTTATGTGTTTCATGGTCAATGTGATGGTCCAAGGAATGCAGTAAACCTGCACTGCTGGATAGGAATCTAATATTGGGCTCCCCGGAGCCGCTTAAAGCACAAACTCATAGAAGCTTCACTCTTCTTGTACTTCAGTCGGCATTGTGCATTTTGTATTCAATCCCGATGCAATTTCTGTGTTTCATGGTCAATATGAAGGCCCGAGGGCTACAATAAAACTCCACTGGAGCATCGGAATCTAATACTGGTCTCCCAGAAGCCGCTCAAAAAACAAACTCTTAGAAGATTCACTCTTCTTGTACTTAAGTTGGCATTGTGCTCTTGTATTCAATCCCGATGCAATTTCCGTGTTTCATGGTCAATGTGAAGGTCCAAGGGAAACTGAAGTCCGCATTGTGCCTTTTATCATCAATCCCGATGCAATTTCTGAGTTTCATGGTCAATGTGAAGGTCCAAGTAATACAGTAAAACTGCACTGGTGAATCGGAATCTAATACTAGCCTTGTGACTTTTGTATTCAATCCCGATGCAATTTATGTGTTTCATGGCCAATGTGAAGGTCCAAGCAATGCAGTGAACATGCACTGGCGCATCGTAATCTAATACACGTCTCCATGGTTCCACTCATATCACAAACTCTTAGAAGATTCACTCTTCTTGGTCTTAAGTCGGCATTGTGCCTTTTGAATTCAATCCTGATAAAATTTCTGTGTTTCATGGTCAATGTGAAGGTCCAAATGAAACTTAAGTCGGCATTGTGCCTTTTGTATTCAATCCCGATGCAATTTCTGTGTTTCATGGTCAATGTGAAGACCAGGGATACAGTAAACTTGCTCTGGTGCATCGGAATCTAATTTTGGTCTCCCAGGAGCCGCTCAAAAAACTAACTCTTAGAAGATTCACTCTTCTTGTACTTACGTCGGCATTGTGCCTTTTGTATTCAATCCTGATGCCATATTTATGTTTCATGGTAAATGCGAGGATTCAAGGGATACAGTAAACAAGCACTGGTACATCGGAATCCAAAACTATTCCCCCAGGAGCCGCTCGAAGCACAAAGTCTTAGAAGATTCACTCTTGTTGTTCTTAAGTTGGCAATGTGGTTTTGTATTCAATCCCAATGCAATTTCTGTGTTTCATGGTCAATGTGAAGGTCCAAGGGATACAGTAAACCTACACTGGTGCAGCGGAATGTAATACTGGTCTCCCAGGTGCCGTTCAAAGCACAAACTCTTAGAAGATTCACTCTTCTTGTACTTAAGTCGCATTGTGCCTTTTGTATTCAATCCCGATGCAATTTCTGTGTTTCACGGGACATGTGAATGCCCAAGGAATACAGTAAACCTGCACTGGTCCATCGGAATCTATTACTGGTCTACCAGGAGCCACACAAAACACAAACTCTTATAAGATTCGCTCTTCTTGTACCTAAGTTTGCATTGCGCTTTTTGTATTCAATCCCGATTCAATTTCTATGTTTCATGGTCAATGTGAACGTCCAAGGGAAACAGTAAACCTGCACTGGGGCATCGTAATCTAATCCTGCTCTCCCAGTAGCCGCTCAAAACACAATCTCTTAGAAGATTCACTCTTTTTGTACTTAAGTCGTCATTGTGCATTTTGCATTCAATCCCGATGCAATTTCTGTGTTTCATGGTCAATGTGAAGGTCCAAGGGCTACAGTAAACCCGCACTGGTGCATCGGAATCTAATACTGGTCTCCCAGGAGCCGCTCAAAACACAAACTCATAGAAGATTCACTCTTTTTGTACTTAAGTCGGCATTGTGCCTTTTGTATTCAATCCCGATGCAATTTTTGTGTTTCATGGTCAATGTGAAGGTCCATGGGATACAGTAAACCTGCACCGGTGCATCGGAATCTAATACTGGCCACCCAGGAGCCGCTCAAAGCACTAATTCTTAGAAGATTCACTCTTCTTGTACTTAAGTTGGCATTGAGCCTTTTGTATTCAATCCCCAGGCAATTTCTGTGTTTCATGGTCAATGTGAAGGTCCAAGGGATACAGAAAACCAGCACTGGTGCATCGGAATCTAATACTGGTCTCCCAGGAGCCGCTCAAAACACAAACTCATAGAAGATTCACTCATTTTGTACTTAAGTCGTCATTGTGTTTCTGTATTAAATCCCGATTCATTTTCTGTGTTTCATGATCAATGTGAAGGTCCAAGGGATACAGTAAACCCGCACTGGTGCATCGGAAGCTAATACTGGTCTCCCAGGAGCCGCTCAAAACACAAACCCTTAGAAGAATCACTCTTCTTGTACTTAAGTCGGCAATGTGGCTTTTGTATTCAATCCCGATGCAATATTTGTGTTTCGTGGTCATTGTGAAGATCCAAGGGATACAGTAGACCTGCACTGGTGCATCGGAATCTAATACTAGTGTCTCAGGACCCGCTCATAGCACAAACTCTTAGATGATTCATTCTTTTTGTACTTAAGTCGGCATTGTACATTTTGCATTCAATTTCGAGGTAATTTCTGTGTTTTATGGCCAATGTGAACGACCAAGGGATACAGTAAACGTGCACTGGTGCATCAGAATCCAGTACTGGTCTCCCAGGAGCCGCTCAAAGCAATAACTCTTAGAAGATTCACTCTTCTTGTACTTAAGTTGGCATTGTGCCTTTTGTATTCAATCCCGGTGCAATTTCTGCGCTTCATTGGTCAATGTGAAGGTGCAAGGGATACAGTAAACCTACACTGGTGCAGCGGAATCTAATACTGGTCTCCCAGGAGCTGCTCAAAACACAAACTCTTAGAAGATTCACTCTTTTTGTACTTAAGCCTGCTTTGTGTTTTTGTATTCAATCCCGATACAATTTCTGTGTTTCAAGGTCAATGTGAAAGTCCAAGGGATACAGTAAACCATCACTGGTGCATCGGAATCTAAAACTGGTCTCCCAGTAGCCGCTCAAAGCACAAACTCTTAGCAGATTCACTCTTCTTGTACTTAAGTCGTCATTGTGTTTTTGTATTCAATCCCGATGCAATTTCTGTGTTTCATGGTCAATGTGAGGGTCCAAGGAATAGAGTTAACCTGCACCGGTGAATCCGAATCTAATACTGGTTTCCCAGGAGCCGCTCAAAGCACTAACTCTTAGCAGATTCACTCTTTTTGTACTTAAGTCGGCATTGTGCATTTTGTATACAATCCCAATGCAGTTTATGTGTTTCATGGTCAATGTGATGGTCCAAGGAATGCAGTAAACCTGCACTGCTGGATAGGAATCTAATATTGGGCTCCCCGGAGCCGCTTAAAGCACAAACTCATAGAAGCTTCACTCTTCTTGTACTTAAGTCGGCATTGTGCATTTTGTATTCAATCCCGATGCAATTTCTGTGTTTCATGGTCAAAATGAAGGACCAAGGCATAAAGTAAACCAGCACTGGTGCATCGAAATCTAATACTGGTCTCCCAGGCGCCGGTCAAAGAACAAACTGTTAGAAGATTCACTCTTCTTGTACTTAAGTCTGCACTTTGCCTTTTGTATTCAATCCCGATGCAATTTCTGTGCTTCATGGTCTATGTGAAGGTCCAAGGGATACAGTAAACCTGCACTGGTGCATCGGAATCTAATATTGGTATCCCAGGAGCCGCTCAAAGAGCTAACTCTTAGAAGATTCACTCTTCTTGTACTTAAGTCGGCATTGTGCTTTTGTATTCGATCCCGATGCAATTTCTGTTTTTTGTGGCCAATGTGAAGGTCAAAAAGATACAGTAAAACAGCACTGGTGCAGCGGAATCTAATACTGGTTTCCCAGGAGCCGCTCAAAGCACAAACTCTTTGAAGATTCACTCTTCTTGTACTTAAGTCGGCATGTGGATTTTGTATTCCATTCCGATGCCTATTGTGTATTTCATGGTCAATGTGAAGGTCCAAGGCATACAGTAAACCTGCACTGGTGCAATGGAATCTAATACTGGTATCCCAGGAGCCGCTCAAAATACAAACTCTAAGAAGATTCACTCTTCTTGTACTTAAGTAGGCATTGTGCATTTTGTATTCAATCCCTATGCAATATCTCATTTTCAATGTCAATGTGAAGGACCAAGGGATAACGTAAATCCGCACTGGTGCATCGGAATCTAATACTGGTCTCCTAGGTGCCGCTCAAGGCACAAACTATTAGTAGATTTACTTTTCTTTGACTTCAGTCTGCATTGTGCGTTTTTTATTCGATCCCGATGCAGTTTATGTGTTTCATGGTCAATGAGAAAGTCCAAGGAATGCAGTAAACCTTTACTGGTGGATAGGAATCTAATTCTAAGATCCCATGAGCCGCTCAAAGTAGAAACTCTTATAAGATTCACTCTTCTTGTACTTTAGTCGGCATTGTGCCTTTTGTATTCAATCCCGATGCAATTTGTGTGTTTCATGGTCAATGTGAAGGTCCAAGGGCTACAGTAAACCCCCACTGGTGCATCGGAAGCTAATACTGGTCTCCCAGGAGCCGCTCAAAGCACAAACCCTTTGAAGATTCACTCTTGTTGTACTTAACAGTGCAATGTGCCGTTTGTATTCAATCCCGATGCAATATCTGTGTTTCATGGTGAATGTTAAGGTCCAAGGGATACAGTAAACCGGCACTGGTGCGACGGAATTTAATATTGGTCTCCCAGGAGCCGCTCAAAACACTAACTCATAGAAGATTCACTCTTCCTGTACTTAAGTTGGCATTATGCCTTTTGAATTCAATCCAGATGCAATTTCTGTGTTTCATGGTCAATGTGAAGGTCCAAGGGATACAGTAAACGTGCACTGGTGCATTGGAATCTAATACTGGTCTTCCAGGAGCCGCTCAAAGAACAAACTCATAGAAGCTTCACTCTTCTTGTACTTAGGTCGTCATTGTATTTCTGTAATCAATCCCAAAGCAATTTCTGTGTTTCATGCTCAATGTGAAGCTCCAAGGGATAGAATAAACCCGCACTGGTGCATTGGAATCTAATACTGGTCTTCCAGGAGCCGCTCAAAGAACAAACTCTTAGAAGATTTACTCTTCTTGAACTTTAGTCGGCATTTTGCGTTTTGTATTCAATCCCGATGTGATTTCTGTGTATCATGGCCAATGTGAAGGTCCAAGGGATACAGTAATCCTGCACTGGTGCATCGGAATCTATTACTGGTCTCCCAGGAGCCGCTCAAAACACTAACTCTTAGAAGATTCACTCTTCTTGTACTTAAGTCACCATTGTGCATTTTGTATTCAATCCCGATGAAGATTATGTGTTTCATGGTCTATGTGTAGGTTCAAGGAATGCAGTAAACCTGCACTGGTGGATAGGAATCTAATATTGGGCCCCCGGATTCGCTCAAATCACAATCTCATAGAAGCTTCACTCTTCTTGTACTTAAGTCGTCATTGTATTTCTGTAGTCAATCCCGATGCAGTTTCTGTGTTTCATGGTCAATGTGAAGCTCCAAGGGATAGAATAAACCCGCACTGGTGCATCGGAAGCTAATACTGGTCTCCCAGGAGCCGCTGAAAGCACAAACCCTTAGAAGACTCATTCTTCTTGTGCCTTTTCTATCCAATACCGATGCAATATCTGTGTTTCATGGTCAATGTGAAGGTCCAAGGGATACAGTAGACTTGCACTGGTGCATCGGAATCTAATACTGCTCTCCCAGGAGCCGCTCAAAGCACAAACTCTTAGAAGATTCACTCTTCTTGTTCATAAGTTGTCATTGTGCATTTTATATTCAATTCCTATCCAATTTCTGTGTTTCATGGTTCATGTGAAGGTCCAAGGGATACAGTAAATCTGCACTGGTGCATCGGAATCTAATACTGGTCCCCCAGGAGCCGCTCAAAGCAAAAACTCTTAGAAGATTCACTTTTCTTGTACTTAAGTACGCATTGTGCCTTTTGTATTCGATCCCGATGTAATTTCTGCGTTTCATGGTCAATGTGAAGGATTAAGGCGTAAAGTTAACCTGCGCTGGTGCATCGTAATCTAATACTGGTCTCCCAGGAGCCGCTCAAATCACAAACTCTTAGAAGATTCACTTTTCATGTACTTAAGTCGGCATTGTGCCTATTGTATTCAATCCCGATGCAATTTCAGTGTTTCATGGTCAATGTGAAGGTCCAAGGGAAACGGTAAACCTGCACTGGTGCATCGGAATCTAATACTGGTGTCTCAGGAGCCGCTCATAGCACAAACTCTTCGATGACTCACTCCTTTTGTACTTAAGTCGGCATTGTACGTTTTGCATTTTATCCCGATGCAATATCTGTGTTTCATGGTCAATGTGAAGGTCCAAGGGATACAGTAAACCTGCACTGGTGCATCGTAATCTAATACTGGTCTCCCAGAAGCCGCTCAAATCACAAACTCTTAGAAGATTCAGTCTTCCTGTACTTTAGTTGGCATTGTGCCTTTTATATTCAATCCCGTTGCAATATCTGTGATTCATGGTGAATGTGAAGGTCCAAGGTATACAGTAAACCTGCACTGGTCCATCGGAATCTATTACTGGTCTACCAGGAGCCACACAAAACACAAACTCTTATAAGATTCGCTCTTCTTGTACTTAAGTTTGCATTGTGCTTTTTGTATTCAATCCCGATGCAATTTCTGTGTTTCATGGTCAATGTGAACGTCCAAGGGACACAGTAAACCTGCACTGGGGCATCGTAATCTAGTCCTGCTCTCCCAGTAGCCGCTCAAAACACAATCTCTTAGAAGATTCACTCTTTTTGTACTTATGTCGTCATTGTGCATTTTGCATTAAATCCCGCTGCAATTTCTGTGTTTCATGGTCAATGTGAAGGTCCAAGGGCTGCAGTAAACCCGCAGTGGTGCATCGGAATGTAATACTGGTCTCCCAGGAGACGCTTAGACCACAAACTCTTAGAAGATTCACTCTTCTTGTACTTAAATCGGCATTGTGCCTTTTGTATTCAATCCCGATGCAATTTTTGTGTTTCATGGTCAATGTGAGGGTCCATAGGATAAAGTAAACCTGCACCGGTGCATCGGAATCTAATACTGGCCACCCAGGAGCCGCTCAAAGCACTAATTCTTAGAAGATTCACTCTTCTTGTACTTAAGTTGGCATTGAGCCTTTTGTATTCAATCCCGATGCAATTTCTGTGTTTCATGGTCAATGTGAAGGTCCAAGGGATACAGAAAACCAGCACTGGTGCATCGGAATCTAATACTGGTCTCCCAGGATCCGCTCAAAACACAAACTCATACAAGATTCACTCTTTTTGTACTTAAGTCGTCATTGTGTTTCTGTATTAAATCCCGATTCATTTTCTGTGTTTCATGGTCAATGTGAAGGTCCAAGGGATACAGTAAACCCGCACTGGTGCATCGGAAGCTAATACTGGTCTCCCAGGAGCCGCTCAAAACACAAACCCTTAGAAGAATCACTCTTCTTGTACTTAAGTCGGCAATGTGGCTTTTGTATTCAATCCCGATGCAATATTTGTGTTTCGTGGTCATTGTGAAGATCCAAGGGATACAGTAGACCTGCACTGGTGCATCGGAATCTAATACTGGTGTCTCAGGACCCGCTCATAGCACAATCTCTTAGATGATTCATTCTTTTTGTACTTAAGTCGGCATTGTACATTTTGCATTCAATCCCGAGGTAATTTCTGTGTTTTATGGCCAATGTGAACGACCATGGGATACAGTAAACGTGCACTGGTGCATCGGAATCCAGTACTGGTCTCCCAGGAGCCGCTCAAAGCAATAACTTTTAGAAGATTCACTCTTCTTGTACTTAAGTTGGCATTGAGCCTTTTGTATTCAATCCCGATGCAATTTCTGTGTTTCATGGTCAATGTGAAGGTCCAAGGGATACAGAAAACCAGCACTGGTGCATCGGAATCTAATACTGGTCTCCCAGGAGCTGCTCAAAACACAAACTCTTAGAAGATTCACTCTTTTTGTACTTAAGCCGGCTTTGTGTTTTTTATTCAATCCCGATACAATTTCTGTGTTTCAAGGTCAATGTGAAAGTCCAAGGGATACAGTAAACCATCACTGGTGCATCGGAATCTAAAACTGGTCTCCCAGTAGCCGCTCAAAGCACAAACTCTTAGCAGATTCACTCTTCTTGTACTTAAGTCGTCATTGTGTTTTTGTATTCAATCCCGATGCAATTTCTGTGTTTCATGGTCAATGTGAAGGTCCAAGGGATAGAGTAAACCTGCACCGGTGAATCGGAATCTAATACTGGTTTCCCAGGAGCCACTCAAAACACTAACTCTTAGAAGATTCACTCTTCTTGTACTTAAGTTGGCATTGTGCCTTTTGTATTCAATCCCGAAGCAATTTCTGTGTTTCATGGTCAATGTGAAAGTCCTAGGGATACAGTAAACCTGCAGTGGTGCATCGGAATATAATACTGGTCTCCCAGGAGCCGCTCAAAACACAAACTCTTAGAAGATTCACTCTTTTTGTACTTAAGTCGTCATTGTGTTTTTGAATTCAATCCCGAAGCAATTTCTGTGTTTCATGGTTAATGTGAAGATCCAAGGAATACAGTAAACCTGCACTGGTCCATCGGAATCTAATACTGGTCTCCCAGGAGCCGCTCAAAGCACTAACTCTTAGAAGATTCACACTTCTTGTGCATAAGTCGGCATTGTGCATTTTGTATTCAATCCCGATGCAATTTCTGTGTTTCATGGTCAAAATGAAGGACCAAGGCATAAAGTAAACCAGCACTGGTGCATCGAAATCTAATACTGGTCTCCCAGGCGCCGGTCAAAGAACAAACTGTTAGAAGACTCACTCTTCTTGTACTTAAGTTTGCACTTTGCCTTTTGTATTCAATCCCAATGCAATTTCTGTGCTTCATGGTCTATGTGAAGGTCCAAGGGATACAGTAAACCTGCACTGGTGCATCGGAATCTAATATTGGTCTCCCAGGAGCCGCTCAAAGCACTAACTCTTAGAAGATTCACACTTATTGTGCATAAGTCGGCATTGTGCATTTTGTATTCAATCCCTATGCAATATCCCATTTTCAATGTCAATGTGAAGGACCAAGGGATAACGTAAATCCGCACTGGTGCATCGGAATCTAATACTGGTCTCCTAGGTGCCGCTCAAGGCACAAACTATTAGTAGATTTACTTTTCTTTGACTTCAGTCTGCATTGTGCGTTTTTTATTCGATCCCGATGCAGTTTATGTGTTTCATGGTCAATGAGAAAGTCCAAGGAATGCAGTAAACCTTTACTGGTGGATAGGAATCTAATACTAAGATCCCAGGAGCCGCTCAAACTAGAAACTCTTATAAGATTCACTCTTCTTGTACTTTAGTCGGCATTGTGCCTTTTGTATTCAATCCCGATGCAATTTCTGTGTTTCATGATCAATGTGAAAGTCCAAATGAAACTTAGGTCGGCATTGCGCCTTTTGTCATCAATCCCGATGCAATTTCTGTGTTTCATGGACAATGTGAAAGTCGAAGGGATACAGCAAACCTGCACTGGTGCATCGTAATCTAATACTGGTCTCCCAGGTTCCGCTCAAATCACAAACTCATAGGAGATTCACTCTTGATGTTCTTAAGTCGGCATTGTGCCTTTTGTATTCAATCCCGATGCAATTTCTGTGTTTCATGGTCAATGTGAGGGTCCAAATGAAACTGAAGTCGGCATTGTGCCTTTTGCATTCAATCCCGATGCAATTTCTGTGTTTCATGATAAATGTGAAGACCAGGGATACAGTAAACCTGCACTGGTGCATCGGAATCTAATTTTGGTCTCTCAGGAGCCGCTCAAAATACTAACTCTTAGAAGATTCACTCTTCTTGTACTTAAGTCGGCGTTGTGCCTTTTGTATTCAATCCTGATACCACATCTGTGTTTCATGGTAAATGCGAAGGTCCAAGGGATACAGTAAACATGCACTGGTACATCAGAATCCAAAACTATTCTCCCAGGAGCCGCTCAAAGCACAAAGTCTTAGAAGATTCACTCTTGTTGTTCTTCAGTTGGCAATATGGTTTTGTATTCAATCCCAATGCAATTTCTGTGTTTCATGGTCAATGTGAAGGTCCAAGGGATACAGTAAACCTGCACTGGTGCAGCGGAATGTAATACTGGTCTCCCAGGATCCGCTCAAAGCACAAAATTTTGGAAGATCCTCTCTTCTTGTACTTAAGTCGGCATTGTGCATTTTGTATTCAATCCCGATGCAATTTCTGTGTTTCATGGTCAATGTGAAGGGCCAAGGAATGAAGTAAACCCGCACTAGTGCATCGTAATCTAATACTGGTCTCGCAGAAACCGCTCAAAACACAAACTCTTAGAAGATTAACTCTTTTTGTACTTAAGTCGGCATTGTGTCTTTTGTATTCAATCCCGGTGCAAATTCTGTGTTTCATAGTCAATGGAAATGTCCAAGGTATACAGTAAATCCTGCACTGGTGGATCGGAATCTAATACTGGTCTCCCACGAGCCGCTCAAAGCACAAACACGTTCACGATGCACTCTTCTTGTACTTATGTCGGCATTGTGCCATTTGTGTTATATCCCGAAGCAAATTCTGTGTTTCATGGTCAATGTGAAGGACCAAGCGACACAGTAAACCTGCTTAGGTGCTGGTCTCCCACCAGCCGCTCAACAATCTAACTCTTAGAACATTCACTCTTCTTGTACTTAAGTCGGCATTGTGCCTTTGTATACAATCCTGATGCAATTTCTGTGTTTCATGGTCAATGTGAAGGTCCAAGGGATACAGTAAACATGCACAGGTGCAGCTGAATCTAATAATGCCCTCCCAGGATCCGCTCAAAGCACCAACTCTTACAAGATTAACTCTTATTGTACATAATTTGGCATTGTGCCTTTTTAATTCAATCCCGATGCAATTTCTGTGTTTCATGCTCAATGTGAAGATGCAAGTGATACAGTAAACCGGCACTGGTGGTTCGGAATCAAATATTTGTCTCCCAGGAGACCCTCAAATTACAAACTCTTAGAAGATTCACTCGTCTTGTACTTAAGTCGGCATTGTGCCTTTTGTATTCCATCCCGATGCAGTTTCTGTGTTTAATGGTCAACGTGAACTTCCAAGAGATACAGTAAACATGCAACAGGGCATTGGAATCTAACACTGGCCTCCCAGGAGCCGCTCAATGCACAAACTCTTAGAAGATTCACTCTTCTTGCACTTAAGTCGCCATTGTGCCTTTTGTATTATATCCCGATGCAATTTCTATGTTTCATGGTCAATGTGAAGGTCCAAGGTATACAGCAAACCTGCACTGGTGCATCGGAATCTAATACTAGTCTTGTGCCTTTTGTATTCAATCCCGATGCAATATCTGTCTTTCATGGTCAATGTGAAGGCCCAAGGGATACAGTAAACCTGCACTGGTGCACCGGAATCTAATACTGGTCCCCCAACAGCCACTCAAAACACTAACTCTTAGAAGATTCACTCTTCTTATACTTAAGTCGCATTGTGCCTTTTGTATTCAATCCCGATGCAATTTCTGTGTTTCATGGGACATGTAAATGCCAAAGGAATACAGTAAACCTGCACTGGTGCATCGGAATCTAATACTGGTCTCCCAGGATCCGCTCAAAGCACAAAATCTTGTAAGATTCTCTCTTCTTGTACTTAAGTCGGCATTGTGCATTTTGTATTCAATCCCGATGCAATTTCTGTGTTTCATGGTCAATATGAAGGCCCGAGGGCTACAATAAAACTCCACTGGAGCATCGGAATCTAATACTGGTCTCCCAGAAGCCGCTCAAAAAACAAACTCTTAGAAGATTCACTCTTCTTGTACTTAAGTTGGCATTGTGCTCTTGTATTCAATCCCGATGCAAATTCCGTGTTTCATGGTCAATGTGAAGGTCCAAGGGAAACTGAAGTCCGCATTGTGCCTTTTATCATCAATCCCGATGCAATTTCTGAGTTTCATGGTCAATGTGAAGGTCCAAGTAATACAGTAAAACTGCACTGGTGAATCGGAATCTAATACTAGCCTTGTGACTTTTGTATTCAATCCCGATGCAATTTATGTGTTTCATGGCCAATGTGAAGGTCCAAGCAATGCAGTGAACATGCACTGGCGCATCGTAATCTAATACACGTCTCCATGGTTCCGCTCATATCACAAACTCTTAGAAGATTCACTCTTCTTGGTCTTAAGTCGGCATTGTGCCTTTTGAATTCAATCCTGATAAAATCTCTGTGTTTCATGGTCAATGTGAAGGTCCAAATGAAACTTAAATCGGCATTGTGCCTTTTGTATTCAATCCCGATGCAATTTCTGTGTTTCATGGTCAATGTGAAGACCAGGGATACAGTAAACCTGCTCTGGTGCATCGGAATCTAATTTTGGTCTCCCAGGAGCCGCTCAAAAAACTAACTCTTAGAAGATTCACTCTTCTTGTACTTACGTCGGCATTGTGCCTTTTGTATTCAATCCTGATGCCATATTTGTGTTTCATGGTAAATGCGAGGATCCAAGGGATACAGTAAACAAGCACTGGTACATCGGAATCCAAAACTATTCCCCCAGGAGCCGCTCGAAGCACAAAGTCTTAGAAGATTAACTCTTGTTGTTCTTAAGTTGGCAATGTGGTTTTGTATTCAATCCCAATGCAATTTCTGTGTTTCATGGTCAATGTGAAGGTCCAAGGGATACAGTAAACCTACACTGGTGCAGCGGAATGTAATACTGGTCTCCCAGGTGCCGTTCAAAGCACAAACTCTTAGAAGATTCACTCTTCTTGTACTTACGTCGCATTGTGCCTTTTGTATTCAATCCCGATGCAATTTCTGTGTTTCACGGGACATGTGAATGCCCAAGGAATACAGTAAACCAGCACTGGTGCATCGGAATTTAATACTGGTCTCCCAGGATCCGCTCAAAGCACAAAATCTTGGAAGATTCTCTCTCCTTGTACTTAAGTCGGCATTGTGCGTTTTGTATTCAATCCCGATGCAATTTCTGGGTTTCATGGTCAATATGAAAGCCCGAGGGCTACAGTAAACCTGCACTGGAGCATCGGAATCTAATACTGGTCTTCCAGAAGCCGCTCAAAAAACAAACTCTTAGAAGATTCACTCTTCTTGTACTTAAGTTCGCATTGTGCTTTTGTATTCAATCCCGATGCAATTTCTGTGTTTCATACTCAATGTGAAGGTCCAAGGGAGACTTAAGTCCGCATTGTGCCTTTTGTCATCAATCCCGATGCAATTTCTGTGATTCATGCTCAATGTGAAAGTCCAAGGAATACAGCAAAACTGCATTGGTGAATCGGAATCTGATACTAGTCTTGTGCCTTTTGTATTCAATCCCAATGCAATATCTGTGTATCATGGTGAATGTGATGGTCCAACGGACACAGTAAACCTGCACTGGTGGATCGGAATCTAATATTGGTCTCCCAGGAGCCACTCAAAGCACTAACTCTTAGAAGATTCACTCTTCTTGTACTTAGAATGGCATTGTGCCTTTTGTATCCAATCCCGTTGCATTTTTTGTGTTTCACGGCCAATGTGATGGTCCAAGGAATGCAGTGAACCTGCACTGGTGCATCGTAATCTAATAGAGGTCTCCCCGGTTCCGCTCATATCACAAACTCTTAGAAGATTCACTCTTCTCGTTCTTAAGTCGGCATTGTGCTTTTTGTATTCAATCCCGATGCATTATCTGTGTTTCCTGGTCAATGTGAAGGTCCAAGCGATTCAGCAAACCTGCACTTGTTCATCGGAATCTAATACGGGTCTTGTGCTTTTTGTATTCCATCCCGATGCAATTTCTGTGTTTCGTGGTCAATGTGGAGGTCCAAGTCATACAGCAAACCTGCACTGGTGCATCGGAATATAATACTGGTCTCCCAGGAGCCGCTCAAAGCACAAACCCTTAGAAGATTCACTCTTCCTGTACTTAAGTCGCCATTGTGCCTTTTGTGTTCAAACCTGATGCAATTTCTGCGTTTCATGGTAAATGCGAAGGTCCAAGTGATACAGTAAACTTGCACTCGTGCATCGGAATCCATTACTGGTCTCCCAGGAGACGCTCAAATCAGAGAGTCTGAGAAGATTCACCCTTCTTGTTCTTAAGTAGGCAATGTGATTTTGTATTCAATCCCGATGCAATTTCTGTGTTTCATGGTCAATGCGAAGGTCCAAGGGATACAGTAAACCTGCACTGGTCCGTCGGAATCTATTACTGGTCTACCAGGAGCCACACAAAACACAAACTCTTAGAAGATTCGCTCTTCTTGTACTTAAGTCGGCATTGTGCTTTTGTATTCGATCCCGATGCTATTTCTGTGTTTCATGGTCAATGTGAACGTCCAAGGGACACAGTAAAACTGCACTGGGGCATCAGAATCTAATACTGCTCTCCCAGGATACGCTCAAATCGCAAACTCAAAGTGGCTTCACTCTTCTTGTACTTCATTCGGCATTGTGCCTTTTGTATTCAATTTCGATGCAATCTCTTTGTTTCATGGTCAACGTGAAAGTCCAAGGGATGCAGTAAACCATCACTGGGGCATCGGAATCTAATACTGGGCTCCCAGTAGCCGCTCAAAGCACAAACTCTTAGCAGATTCACTCTTCTTGTACTTAAGTCGCCATTGTGCATTTTGTATTCGATCCCGATGTAATTTCTGTCATTCATGGTCAATGTGAAAGATTAAGGCATAAAGTAAACCAGGAGCCGCTCAAAGCACTAACTCTTAGAAGATTCACTCTTCTTGTACTGAAGTTGGCATTGTGCCTTATGTATTCATTCCCGTTGCAATTTCTGTGTTTCATGGTCAATGTGAAGATTCAAGGGATGCAGTAAACCTGCACTGGTGCATCGGAATCTAATACTGGTCTCCCAGGAGCCGGTCAAAGCACAAACTCTTAGAATATTCACTCGTTTTGTACTTAAGTCATCATTGTGTTTTTGTATTCAATCCCGCTGCAATTTCTGTGTTTCATGGTCAATGTGAAGTTCCAAGGGATAGAGTAAACCTGCACCGGTGAATCGGAATCTAATACTGGTTTCCCAGGAGACGCTCAAAGCACTAACTCTTAGAAGATTCACTCTTCTTGTACTTAAGTCGGCATTGTGCATTTTGTATACAATCCCGATGCAGTTTATGTGTTTCATGGTCAATGTGAAGGTCCAAGGGATACAGTAAACCTGCAGTGGTGCATCGGAATCTAAAACTGGTCTCCCAGGAGCCGCTCAAAGCACTATTTCTTAGAAGATTCACTCTTCTTGTACTTAAGTTGGCATTGTGCCTTTTGTATTCAATCCCGAAGCAATTTCTGTGTTTCATGGTCAATGTGAAAGTCCAAGGGATACAGTAAACCTGCAGTGGTGCATCGGAATCTAATACTGGTCTCCCAGGAGCCGCTCAAAACACAAACTCTTAGACGATTAACTCTTTTTGTACTTAAGTCGTCAGTGTGTTTTAGAATTCAATCCCGATGCAATTTCTGTGTTTCATGGCTAATGATAAGATCCAAGGAATACAGTAAACCTGCACTGGTCATTCGGAATCTAATACTGGTCTCCCAGGAGCCGCTCAAAGCACAAACGCTTAGAAGATTCACACTTCTTGTGCATAAATCGGGATTGTGCATTTTGTATTCAATCCCGATGCAATTTATGTGTTTCATGGTCAAAATGAAGGACCAAGGCATAAAGTAAACCTGCACTGGTGCATCGAAATCTAATACTGGTCTCCCAGGCGCCGCTCAAAGAACAAACTGTTAGAAGATTCACTCTTCTTGTACTTAAGTCTGCACTTTGCCTTTTGTATCCAATCCCGATGCAATTTCTGTGCTTCATGGTCTATGTGAAGGTCCAAGGGATGCAGTAAACCTGCACTGGTGCATCGTAATCTAATACTGGTCTCCCAGGAGCCGCTCAAAGCACTAACTCTTAGAAGATTCACTCTTCTTGTACTTAAGTCGCCATTGTGCATTTTGTATTCGATCCCGATGTAATTTCTGTCATTCATGGTCAATGTGAAAGATTAAGGCATAAAGTAAACCAGGAGCCGCTCAAAGCACTAACTCTTAGAAGATTCACTCTTCTTGTAGTGAAGTTGGCATTGTGCCTTATGTATTCATTCCCGTTGCAATTTCTGTGTTTCATGGTCAATGTGAAGATTCAAGGGATGCAGTAAACCTGCACTGGTGCATCGGAATCTAATACTGGTCTCCCAGGAGCCGCTCAAAGCACAAACTCTTAGAATATTCACTCGTTTTGTACTTAAGTCATCGTTGTGTTTTTGTATTCAATCCTGCTGCAATTTCTGTGTTTCATGGTCAATGTGAAGTTCCAAGGGATAGAGTAAACCTGCACCGGTGAATCGGAATCTAATACTGGTTTCCCAGGAGCCGCTCAAAGCACTAACTCTTAGAAGATTCACTACTCTTCTACTTAAGTCGGCATTGTGCATTTTGTATGCAATCCCGATGCAGTTTATGTGTTTCATGGTCAATGTGAAGGTCCAAGTGATACAGTAAACCTGCACTGGTGCATCGGAATCTAATACTGGTCTCCCAGGCTCCGCTCAAATCACAAACTCTTAGAAGATTCACTCTTCTTGTTCTTAAGTCGGCATTGTGCCTTTTGTATTCAATCCCGATGCAATTTATGTGTTACATGGCCAATGTGAAGGTCCAAGGAACGCAGTAAACCTGCACTGGTGCATCGTAATCTAATACTGGTCTCCCAGGTTCCGCTAAAATCACAAACTCTTGGAAGATTCACTCTTCTTGTTCTTAAGTCGGCATTGTGCCTTTCGTATTCAATCCCGATGCAATTTCTGTGTTTCATGGTCAATGTGAAGGTCCAAATGAAACTTAAGTCGGCATTGTGCCTTTTGTATTCAATCCCCATGCAATTTCTGTGTTTCATGGTCAATGTGAAGGTCCAAGGGATACAGTAAACCTGCACTGGTGCAGCGGAATGTAATACTGGTCTCCCAGGAGTCGTTCAAAACGCAAACTCTTAGAAGATTCATTCTTCCAGTACTTAAGTAGGCACTGAGCCTTTTGTATTCAACCCCGATGCAATTTCTGTGTCTGATGGTTAATGTGAAGGTACAAGGGATACAGAATACCTCCGCTGTTGCATCGGAATCTAATACTGGTATCGCAGAAACCGCTGAAAACACAAACTCTTAGAAGATTAACTCTTTTTGTACTTAAGTCAGCATTGTGCCTTTTGTATTCAATCCCGATGCAATTTATGTGTTTCATAGTCAATGGAAAGGTACAAGGTATACAGTAAATCCTGCACTGGTGGATCGGAATCTAATACTGGTCTCCCAGGGGCCGCTCACAGCACAAACACGTTGAAGATGCACTTTTCTTGTACTTATGTCGGCATTGTGCCTTTTGTGTTATATCCCGAAGCAAATTCTGTGTTTCTTGGTCAATGTGAAGTACCAAGCGACACAGTAAACCTGCATAGGTGCTGGTCTCCCACCAGCCGCTCAACAATCTAACTCTTAGAACATTCACTCTTCTTGTACTTGAGTCGGCATAGTGCCTTTGTATACAATCCTGATGCAATTTCTGTGTTTCATGGTCAATGTGAAGATCCAAGGGATACAGTAAACATGCACAGGTGCAGCTGAATCTAATAATGCTCTCCCAGGATCCGTTCACAGCACCAACTCTTAGAAGATTCACTCTTTATGTACATAATTTGGCATTGTGCCTTTTTAATTCAATCCCGATGCAATTTCTGTGTTTCATGCTCAATGTGAAGACCCAAGTGATACAGTAAACCGGCACTGGTGGATCGGAATCAAATATTTGTCTCCCAGGAGACCCTCAAATTACAAACTCTTAGAAGATTCACTCTTCTTCTACTTAAGTCGGCATTGTGCCTTTTGTATTCCATCCCGATGCAGTTTCTGTGTTTAATGGTGAACGTGAACTTCCAAGAGATACAGTAAACATGCAACAGGGCATTGGAATCTAATACTGGCCTCCCAGGAGCCGCTCAATGCACAAACTCTTAGAAGATTCACTCTTCTTGCACTTAAGTCGCCATTGTGCCTTTTGTATTCAATCCCGATGCAATTTCTATGTTTCATGGTCAATGTGAAGGTCCAAGGGATACAGGAAACCTGCACTGGTTCATCGGAAACTAATACTAGTCTTGTGCCTTTTGTATTCAATCCCGATGCAATATCTGTCTTTCATGGTCAATGTGAAGGCCCAAGGGATACAGTAAACCTCCACTGGTGCACCGAAATCTAATACTGGTCCCCCAGGAGCCACTCAAAACACTAACTCTTAGAAGATTCACTCTTCTTGTACTTAAGTCGCATTGTGCCTTTTGTATTCAATCCAGATGCAATTTCTGTGTTTCACGGGACATGTGAATGCCCAAGAAATACAGTAAACCTGCACTGGTGCATCGGAATCTAATACTGGTCTCCCAGGATCCGCTCAAAGCACAAATTCTTGGAAGATTCTCTCTTCTTGTACTTAAGTCGGCATTGTGCATTTTGTATTCAATCCCGATGCAATTTCTGTGTTTCATGGTCAATATGAAGGCCCGAGGGCTAATGTAAAACTGCACTGGAGCATCGGAATCTAATACTGGTCTCCCAGAAGCCGCTCAAAAAACAAACTCTTAGAAGATTCACTCTTCTTGTACTTAAGTTGGCATTGTGCTTTTGTATTCAATCCCGATGCAATTTTTGTGTTTCATGGTCAATGTGAAGGTCCAAGGGAAACTTAAGTCCGCATTATGCCTTTTGTCATCAATCCCGATGCAATTTCTGTGTTTCATGGTCAATGTGAAGGTCCAAGTAATACAGAAAAACTGCACTGGTGATTCGGAATCTAATTCTAGTCTAGTGCCTTTTGTATTCAATCCCGATGCAATATCTGTGTATCATGGTCAATGTGATGGTCCAACGGACACAGTAAACCTGCACTGGTGGATCGGAATCTAATATTGGTCTCCCAGGAGCCACACAAAGCACTAACTCTTAGAAGATTCACTCTTCTTGTACATAAAATGGCATTGTGCCTTTGGTATTCAATCCCGTTGCAATTTATGTGTTTCATGGCCAATGTGAAGGTCCAAGGAATGCAGTGAACCTGCACTGGTGCATCGTAATCTAATACAGGTCTCCCCGGTTCCGCTCATATCACAAACTCTTAGAAGATTCACTCTTCTCGTTCTTAAGTCGGCATTGTGCCTTTTGTATTCAATCCCGATGCAATATCTGTGTTTCATGGTCAATGTGAAGGTCCAAGCGATACAGCAAACCTGCACTTGTTCATCGGAATCTAATACGGGTCTTGTGCTTTTTGTATTCCATCCCGATGCAATTTCTGTGTTTCGTGGTCAATGTGAAGGTCCAAGTGATACAGCAAACCTGCACTGGTGCATCGGAATATAATACTGGTCTCCCAGGAGCCGCTCAAAGCATAAACCCTTAGAAGATTCACTCTTCTTGTACTTAAGTCGCCATTGTGCCTTTTGTGTTCAAACCTGATGCAATTTCTGCGTTTCATGGTAAATGCGAAGGTCCAAGTGATACAGTAAACTTGCACTCGTGCATCGGAATCCATTACTGGTCTCCCAGGAGACGCTCAAATCAGAGAGTCTGAGAAGATTCACCCTTCTTGTTCTTAAGTAGGCAATGTGATTTTGTATTCAATCCCGATGCAATTTCTGTGTTTCATGGTCAATGCGAAGGTCCAAGGGATACAGTAAACCTGCACTGGTCCGTCGGAATCTATTACTGGTCTACCAGGAGCCACACAAAACACAAACTCTTAGAAGATTCGCTCTTCTTGTACTTAAGTCGGCATTTTGCTTTTTGTATTCGATCCCGATGCAATTTCTGTGTTTCATGGTCAATGTGAACGTCCAAGGGACACAGTAAACCTGCACTGGGGCATCAGAATCTAATACTGCTCTCCCAGGATCCGCTCAAATCGCAAACTCAAAGTGGCTTCACTCTTCTTGTACTTCATTCGGCATTGTGCCTTTTTTATTCAATTTCGATGCAATCTCCGTGTTTCATGGTCAACGTGAAAGTCCAAGGGATACAGTAAACCATCACTGGTGCATCGGAATCTAATACTGGTCTCCCAGTAGCCGCTCAAAGCACAAACTCTTAGCAGATTCACTCTTCTTGTACTTAAGTCGCCATTGTGCATTTTGTATTCGATCCCGATGTAATTTCTGTCATTCATGGTCAATGTGAAAGATTAAAGCATAAAGTAAACCAGGAGCCGCTCAAAGCACTAACTCTTAGAAGATTCACTCTTCTTGTAATGAAGTTGGCATTGTGCCTTATGTATTCATTCCCGTTGCAATTTCTGTGTTTCATGGTCAATGTGAAGATTCAAGGGATGCAGTAAACCTGCACTGGTGCATCGGAATCTAATACTGGTCTCCCAGGAGCCGCTCAAAGCACAAACTCTTAGAATATTCACTCATTTTGTACTTAAGTCATCATTGTGTTTTTGTATTCAATCCCGCTGCAATTTCTGTGTTTCATGGTCAATGTGAAGTTCCAAGGGATAGAGTAAACCTGCACCGGTGAATCGGAATCTAATACTGGTTTCCCAGGAGCCGCTCAAAGCACTAACTCTTAGAAGATTCACTACTCTTCTACTTAAGTCGGCATTGTGCATTTTGTATACAAACCCGATGCAGTTTATGTGTTTCATGGTCAATGTGAAGGTCCAAGGGATACAGTAAACCTGCAGTGGTGCATCGGAATCTAAAACTGGTCTCCCAGGAGCCGCTCAAAGCACTATTTCTTAGAAGATTCACTCTTCTTGTACTTAAGTTGGCATTGTGCCTTTTGTATTCAATCCCGAAGCAATTTCTGTGTTTCATGGTCATTGTGAAAGTCCAAGGGATACAGTAAACCTGCAGTGGTGCATCGGAATCTAATACTGGTCTCCCAGGAGCCGCTCAAAACACAAACTCTTAGACGCTTCACTCTTTTTGTACTTAAGTCGTCATTGTGTTTTAGAATTCAATCCCGATGCAATTTCTGTGTTTCATGGCTAATGAGAAGATCCAAGGAATACAGTAAACCTGCACTGGTCAATCGGAATCTAATACTGGTCTCCCAGGAGCCGCTCAAAGCACAAACTCTTAGAAGATTCACACTTCTTGTGCATACATCGGGAATGTGCATTTTGTATTCAATCCCGATGCAATTTCTGTGTTTCATGGTCAAAATGAAGGACCAAGGCATAAAGTAAACCTGCACTGGTGCATCGAAATCTAATACTGGTTTCCCAGGCTCCGCTCAAATCACAAACTCTTAGAAGATTCACTCTTCTTGTTCTTAAGTCGGCATTGTGCCTTTTGTATTCAATCCCGATGCAATTTATGTGTTTCATGGCCAATGTGAAGGTCCAAGGAACGCAGTAAACCTGCACTGGTGCATCGTAATCTAATACTGGTCTCCCAGGTTCCGCTCAAATCACAAACTCTTAGAAGATTCACTCTTCTTGTTCTTAAGTCGGCATTGTGCCTTTCGTATTCAATCCCGATGCAATTTCTGTGTTTCATGGTCAATGTGAAGGTCCAAATGAAACTTAAGTCGGCATTGTGCCTTTTGTATTCAATCCCGATGCAATTTCTGTGTTTCATGGTCAATCTGAAGGTCCAAGGGATACAGTAAACCTCCACTGGTGCAGCGGAATGTAATACTGGTCTCCCAGGAGCCGTTCAAAACGCAAACTCTTAGAAGATTCATTCTTCCAGTACTTAAGTAGGCACTGAGCCTTTTGTATTCAACCCCGATGCAATTTCTGTGTCTGATGGTTAATGTGAAGGTACAAGGGATACAGAATACCTCCGCTGTTGCATCGGAATCTAATACTGGTCTCGCAGAAACCGCTGAAAACACAAACTCTTAGAAGATTAACTCTTTTTGTACTTAAGTCGGCATTGTGCCTTTTGTATTCAATCCCGATGCAATTTCTGTGTTTCATAGTCAATGGAAAGGTACAAGGTATACAGTAAATCCTGCACTGGTGGATCGGAATCTAATACTGGTCTCCCAGGGGCCGCTCACAGCACAAACACGTTGAAGATGCACTTTTCTTGTACTTATGTCGGCATTGTGCCTTTTGTGTTATATCCCGAAGCAAATTCTGTGTTTCTTGGTCAATGTATAGGACCAAACGACACAGTAAACCTGCATAGGTGCTGGTCTCCCACCAGCCGCTCAACAATCAAACTCTTAGAACATTCACTCTTCTTGTACTTGAGTCGGCATAGTGCCTTTGTATACAATCCTGATGCAATTTCTGTGTTTCATGGTCAATGTGAAGATCCAAGGGATACAGTAAACATGCACAGGTGCAGCTGAATCTAATAATGCTCTCCCAGGATCCGCTCACAGCACCAACTCTTAGAAGATTCACTCTTTATGTACATAATTTGGCATTGTGCCTTTTTAATTCAATCCCGATGCAATTTCTGTGTTTCATGCTCAGTGTGAAGACCCAAGTGATACAGTAAACCGGCACTGGTGGATCGGAATCAAATATTTGTCTCCCAGGAGACCCTCAAATTACAAACTCTTAGAAGATTCACTCTTCTTGTACTTAAGTCGGCATTGTGCCTTTTGAATTCCATCCCGATGCAGTTTCTGTGTTTCATGGTGAACGTGAACTTCCAAGAGATACAGTAAACATCCAACAGGGCATTGGAATCTAATACTGGCCTCCCAGGAGCCGCTCAATGCACAAACTCTTAGAAGATTCACTCTTCTTGCACTTAAGTCGCCATTGTGCCTTTTGTATTCAATCCCGATGCAATTTCTATGTTTCATGGTCAATGTGAAGGTCCAAGGGATACAGCAAACCTGCACTGGTTCATCGGAATCTAATACTAGTCTTGTGCCTTTTGTATTCAATCCCGATGCAATATCTGTCTTTCATGGTCAATGTGAAGGCCCAAGGGATACAGTAAACCTCCACTGGTGCACCGGAATCTAATACTGGTACCCCAGGAGCCACTCAAAACACTAACTCTTAGAAGATTCACTCTTCTTGTACTTAAGTCGCATTGTGCCTTTTGTATTCAATCCAGATGCAATTTCTGTGTTTCACGGGACATGTGAATGCCCAAGAAATACAGTGAACCTGCACTGGTGCATCGGAATCTAATACTGGTCTCCCAGGATCCGCTCAAAGCACAAATTCTTGGAAGATTCTCTCTTCTTGTACTTAAGTCGGCATTGTGCATTTTGTATTCAATCCCGATGCAATTTCTGTGTTTCATGGTCAATGTGAAGGTCCAAGTAATACAGAAAAACTGCACTGGTGATTCGGAATCTAATTCTAGTCTAGTGCCTTTTGTATTCAATCCCGATGCAATATCTGTGTATCATGGTCAATGTGAAGGTCCAAGGGATACAGTAAACCTGCACTGGTGGATCGGAATCTAATATTGGTCTTCCAGGAGCCACTCAAAGCACTAACTCTTAGAAGATTCACTCTTCTTGTACTTAAAATGCCATTGTGACTTTTCTATTCAATCCCGAAGCAATTTATGTGTTTCATGGTCAATCTGAAGGTCCAAGGGATACAGTAAACCTCCACTGGTGCAGCGGAATGTAATACTGGTCTCCCAGGAGCCGTTCAAAACGCAAACTCTTAGAAGATTCATTCTTCCAGTACTTAAGTAGGCACTGAGCCTTTTGTATTCAACCCCGATGCAATTTCTGTGTCTGATGGTTAATGTGAAGGTACAAGGGATACAGAATACCTCCGCTGTTGCATCGGAATCTAATACTGGTCTCGCAGAAACCGCTGAAAACACAAACTCTTACAAGATTAACTCTTTTTGTACTTAAGTCGGCATTGTGCCTTTTGTATTCAATACCGATGCAATTTCTGTGTTTCATAGTCAATGGAAAGGTACAAGGTATACAGTAAATCCTGCACTGGTGGATCGGAATCTAATACTGGTCTCCCAGGGGCCGCTCACAGCACAAACACGTTGAAGATGCACTTTTCTTGTACTTATGTCGGCATTGTGCCTTTTGTGTTATATCCCGAAGCAAATTCTGTGTTTCTTGGTCAATGTATAGGACCAAACGACACAGTAAACCTGCATAGGTGCTGGTCTCCCACCAGCCGCTCAACAATCTAACTCTTAGAACATTCACTCTTCTTGTACTTGAGTCGGCATAGTGCCTTTGTATACAATCCTGATGCAATTTCTGTGTTTCATGGTCAATGTGAAGATCCAAGGGATACAGTAAACATGCACAGGTGCAGCTGAATCTAATAATGCTCTCCCAGGATCCGCTCACAGCACCAACTCTTAGAAGATTCACTCTTTATGTACATAATTTGGCATTGTGCCTTTTTAATTCAATCCCGATGCAATTTCTGTGTTTCATGCTCAGTGTGAAGACCCAAGTGATACAGTAAACCGGCACTGGTGGATCGGAATCAAATATTTGTCTCCCAGGAGACCCTCAAATTACAAACTCTTAGAAGATTCACTCTTCTTGTACTTAAGTCGGCATTGTGCCTTTTGAATTCCATCCCGATGCAGTTTCTGTGTTTCATGGTGAACGTGAACTTCCAAGAGATACAGTAAACATCCAACAGGGCATTGGAATCTAATACTGGCCTCCCAGGAGCCGCTCAATGCACAAACTCTTAGAAGATTCACTCTTCTTGCACTTAAGTCGCCATTGTGCCTTTTGTATTCAATCCCGATGCAATTTCTATGTTTCATGGTCAATGTGAAGGTCCAAGGGATACAGCAAACCTGCACTGGTTCATCGGAATCTAATACTAGTCTTGTGCCTTTTGTATTCAATCCCGATGCAATATCTGTCTTTCATGGTCAATGTGAAGGCCCAAGGGATACAGTAAACCTCCACTGGTGCACCGGAATCTAATACTGGTACCCCAGGAGCCACTCAAAACACTAACTCTTAGAAGATTCACTCTTCTTGTACTTAAGTCGCATTGTGCCTTTTGTATTCAATCCAGATGCAATTTCTGTGTTTCACGGGACATGTGAATGCCCAAGAAATACAGTGAACCTGCACTGGTGCATCGGAATCTAATACTGGTCTCCCAGGATCCGCTCAAAGCACAAATTCTTGGAAGATTCTCTCTTCTTGTACTTAAGTCGGCATTGTGCATTTTGTATTCAATCCCGATGCAATTTCTGTGTTTCATGGTCAATGTGAAGGTCCAAGTAATACAGAAAAACTGCACTGGTGATTCGGAATCTAATTCTAGTCTAGTGCCTTTTGTATTCAATCCCGATGCAATATCTGTGTATCATGGTCAATGTGAAGGTCCAAGGGATACAGTAAACCTGCACTGGTGGATCGGAATCTAATATTGGTCTTCCAGGAGCCACTCAAAGCACTAACTCTTAGAAGATTCACTCTTCTTGTACTTAAAATGCCATTGTGACTTTTCTATTCAATCCCGAAGCAATTTATGTGTTTCATGGCCAATGTGAAGGTCGAAGGAATGCAGTGAACATGCACTGGTGCATCGTAATCTAATACAGGTCTCCATGTTCCCGCTCATATCACAAACTCTTAGAAGATTCACTCTTCTTGTTCTTAAGTCGGCAATGTGCCTTTTGTATTCAATCCCGATGAAATTTCTGTGTTTCATGGTCAATGTGAAGGTCCAAATGAAACTTAAGTCGGCATTGTGCCTTTTGTAATCAATCCCGATGCAATTTCTGTGCTTCATGGTCAATGTGAAGAGCAGGGATACAGTAAACCTGCACTGGTGCATCGGAATCTAATATTGGTCTCCCAGGAGCCGCTCAAAAAACTAACTCCTAGAAGATTCACTCTTCTTGTACTTAAGTCGGCATTGAGCCTTTTGTATTCAATCCTGATGCCATATCTGTGTTTCACGGTAAATGCGAAGGTCCAAGGGATACAGTAAACATGTACTGGTACATCGGAATCCAAAACTATTCTCCCAGGAGCCGCTCAAAGCACAAAGTCTTAGAAGATTCACTCTTGTTGTTCTTAAGTCGGCATTGTGCCTTTTGTATTAAATCCTGATGCAATTTCTGTGTCTCATATTTAATGTGAGGCTACAAGGGATACAGAATACCTCCACTGTTGCATCGGAATCTAATACTGGTCTCGCAGAAACCGCTCAAAACACAAACTCTTAGAAGATTAACTCTTTTTGTACTTAAGTCGGCATTGGGCCTTTTGCATTCAATCCCGATGCAATATCTGTGTATCATGGTCAATGTGAAGGTCCAAGCGATACAGCAAACCTGCTCTGATTCATCGGAATCTAATACTGGTCTTGAGCTTTTTGTATTCAATCCAGATGCAATTTCTGTGTTTCGTTGTCAATGTGAAGGTCCAAGTGATACAGCAAACCTCCACTGGTGCAGCGGAATCTAATATTGGTCTCCCAGGAGCCGCTCAAAGCACAAACCCTAAGAAGATTCACTCTTCTTGTACTTAAGTCGCCATTGTGCCTTTTGTATTCAAACCTGATGCAATTTCTGTGTTTCATGGTAAATGCGAAGGTCCAAATGATGCAGTTAACTTGCTCTCGTGCATCGGAATCCATTACTGGTCTCCCAGGAGCCGCTCAAATCAGAGAGTTTGAGAAGATTCACCCTTCTTGTTCTTAAGTTGGCAATGTGATTTTGTATTCAATTCCGATGCAATTTCTGTGTTTCATGGTCAATGTGAAGGTGTAAGGGATACAGTATACCTGCACTGGTGCAGCGGAATGTAATACTGGGCTCCCAGGAGCCGTTCAAAGCACAAACTCTTAGAAGAATCACTCTTCGTGTACTTAAGTCTGCATTGTGCGTTTTGTGTTCCATCACAATGACATTTCTGTGTTTCATGGTCAATGTGAAGGTCTAACGCATACAGTAAACCTGCACTAATGCATCGGAATCTAATACTGGTCTCCCAAGAGCCGCTCAAAGCACAACCTCTTAGAAGATTCACTCTTCTTGTACTTAAATAGAGCATTGTGCCTATTGTATTCAATCCCGATGCTATTTCTGTGTTTCATGGTCAATGTGAAGGTCCAACTGATACAGCAAACCCGCACTAGTGCATCTTAATCTAATACTGGTCGCCCAGGTTCCGCTCAAAGCACAAAGTCTTAGAAGATTCACTCTTCTTGCCCTTAAGTTGGCTTATGCATTTTGTATTCAATCCCGATGCTATTTCTGTGTTTCATGGTCAATGTGAAAGTCCAACGGATACAGAATTCCTCCACTGGTGCATCGGAATCTAATACTGGTCTCCCAGGAGCCGCTCAAAGCACAAACCCGTTCAAGATGCACCCATATTGTACTTATGTCAGCATTGTGCCTTTTGTGTTCAATCCCGAAGCAATTTCTGTGTTTCATATTCAATGTGAAGGACCAAGCGACACAGTAAACCTGCACAGGGGCTGGTCTCCCACAAGCCGCTCAAAAATCAAACTCTCTGAAGATTCACTCTTCTTGTACTTAAGTCGGCATTGTGCCTTTGTATTCAATCCTGATGCAATTTCTGTGATTCATGGTCAATGTGAAGGTCCAAGGGATACAGTAAACATGCACAGGTGCAGCTGAAACTAATGATGTTCTGCCAGGATCCGCTCAAAGCACAAACTCCTAGAAGATTCGCTCTTCTTGTACATAATTTGGCATTGTGCCTTTTGTACTCAATCTCGAAGCAATTTCTGTGTTTCAATGTCGATGTGGAGGACCAAGCGACACAGTAAATCTGCACAGGTGCTGGTCTCCCAATATCCGCTCAAACAAAAACTCTTAGAATATTCACTCTTCTTGTACTTATGCCGGCATTGTGCATTTTGTATTCCATACCGATGCAGTTTCTGTGTTTCATGGTCAACGTGAACTTCCAAGAGATACAGTAAACATGCACTGGTTCATTGGAATCTAATACTGGTCTCCCAGGAGCCGCTCAATGCACAAACTCTTCGAAGATACAATCTTCTTGTACTTAAGTTGGCATTGTGCCTTTTGTATTCAATCCCGATGCAATTTCTGTGTTTCATGGTCAATGTGAAGGTCCAAGGGAAACTTAAGTCCGCATTGTGCCTTTTGTCATCAATCCCGATGCAATTACTGTGTTTCATGGTCAATGTGAAGGTCCAAGCGATACAGCAAACCTGCACTGGTGCATCGGAATCTAATACTGGTCTCCCAGAAATCGCTCAAAGCACAAAACGCTTAGAAGATTCACTCTTCATGTACTTAAGTCGGCATTGTGCCTTTTGTATTCAATCCCGATGCAATTTGTGTGTTTCATGGCCAATGTGAAGGTCCAAGGAATGCAGTGAATCTGCACTGGTGCATCGTAATCTAATACTGATCTCCCTGGTTTCGCTCATATCACAAACTCTTAGAAGATTCACTTTTCTTGTCCTTAAGTCGGCATTGTGCCTTTTGTATTCAATCCCGATGCAATTTCTGTGTTTCATGGTCAATGTGAAGGTCCAAGCGATACAGCAAACCTGCACTGGTGCATCGGAATCTAATACTGGTCTCCCAGGAGCCGCTCAAAGCACAACCTCTTAGAAGATTCACTCTTCTTGTACTTAAGTAGAGCATTGTGCCTTTTGTATTCAATCCCGATGCAATTTCTGTGTTTCAAGGTCAATGTGAAGCACCAAGGGATGAGGTAAAACCGCACTAGTGGCTCTTATTCTAATACTGGTCGCCCAGGAGCCGCTCAAAGCACAAAGTCTTAGAAGATTCACGCTTCTTGTCCTTAAGTCGGCATAATGCCTTTTGTATTTAATCCCGATGCAATTTCTGTGTTTCATGGTCAATGTGGAGGGCCAAGGGATACAGAATACCTCCACTGGTGTATCGGAATCTAATACTGGTCTCCCAGAAATCGCTCAAAGCACAAAACGCTTAGAAGATTCACTCTTCATGTACTTAAGTCGGCATTGTGCCTTTTGTATTCAATCCCGATGCAATTTGTGTATTTCATGGTCAATGGAAAGGTCCAAGTTATATAGTAAATCTGCACTGGTGGATCGGAATCTAATACTGGTCTCCCAGTAGCCTCTCAAAGCATAAACCCGTTGAAGATGCACTCTTGTTGTACTTATGTCAGCATTGTGCCTTTTGTGTTCAATCCCGAAGCAATTTCTGTGTTTCATTGTCAATGTGAAGGACCAAGCGACACAGTAAACCTGCACAGGTGCTGGTCTCCCACCAGCCGCTCAAAAATCAAACACTTAGAAGATTCACTCTTCTTGTACTTTATTCGGCATAGTGCCTTTTGTATTCAATCCTGATGCAATTTGTGTGTTTCATGGTCAATGTGAAGGTCCAAGGGAAACTTACGTCGGCATTGTGCCTTTTGTCATCAATCCCGATGCAATATCTGTGTTTCATGGTCAATGTGAAGGTCCAAGGAATACAGCAAAACTGCACTGGTGAATCGGAATGTAATACAAGTCTTGTGCCTTTTGTATTCAATCCCGATGCAATATCTGTTTTTTCATGTTCAATGTGAAGGTCCAAGGGATACAGCAAACCTGCAGTGGTGAATCGCAATCTAGTATTGGTCTCCCAGGAGCCACTCAAAACACTAACTCTTAGAAGATTCACTCTTCTTGTACTTAAGTTGGCATTGTGCCTTTTGTATTCAATCCCGATGCTATTTATGTGTTTCATGGCCAATGTGAAGGTCCAAGGATTGCAGTAAACCTGCACTGGTGCATCGTAATCTAATACTGGTCTCCACGGTTCCGCTCATATCACAAACTCTTAGAAGATTCACCCTTCTTCTTCTTAAGTCGGCAATGTGCATTTTGTATTCAAACCCGACGCTATTTCTGTGTTTCATGGTCAATGTGAAGGTTCAAGGGATACAGTAAACCTGCACTGGTGCATCAGAACCTAATACTTGTCTCCCAGGAGCCGCTCAAAGCACAAAATCTTGGATGATTCTCTCTTCTTGTACTTAAGTTGGCATTGTGCCTTTTGAATTCAATCGCGATGCAATTTCTGTGTTTCATGGTCAATGTTAAGGTCCAAGGTATACAGCAAACCTGCACTGGTGCATCGGAATCTAATACTGGTCTCCCAGGAGCCGCTCAAAGCACAAACCCTTAGAAGATTCTCTTTTCTTGTACTTAAATCGGCATTGTACCTTTTGTATTCAATCCAGATGCAATTTCTGTGTTTCATGGTATATGCGAAGGTCCAAGATATGCAGTAAACCTGCACTGGTGCATCGGAATCCAATGCTGGTCTCCAAGGAGCCGCACAAAGCACAAAGTCTTGGAAGATTCACTCTTCTTGTTCTTAAGCTGGCAATGTGCTTTTGTTTTCAATCCCGATGCAATTTCTGTGTTTCATAGTCAATGTGAAGGTCCAAGGGATACAGTAAACCTGAACTGGTGCATCGGAATGTAACACTGGTCTCCCAGGAGCCGTTCAAAACACAAACTCTTAGAAGATTCACTCTTCTTGTACTTAAGTCGGCATTGTGCCTTTTGTATTCCATCCCGATGCAGTTTCTGTGTTTAATGGTGAACGTGAACTTCCAAGAGATACAGTAAACATGCAACAGGGCATTGGAATCTAATACTGGCCTCACAGGAGCCGCTCAATGCACAAACTCTTAGAAGATTCACTCTTCTTGCACTTAAGTCGCCATTGTGCCTTTTGTATTCAATCCCGATGCAATTTCTATGTTTCATGGTCAATGTGAAGGTCCAAGGACACAGCAAACCTGCACTGGTTCATCGGAATCTAATACTAGTCTTGTGCCTTTTGTATTCAATCCCGATGCAATATCTGTCTTTCATGGTCAATGTGAAGGCCCAAGGGATACAGTAAACCTCCACTGGTGCACCGGAATCTAATACTGGTCCCCCAGGAGCCACTCAAAACACTAATTCTTAGAAGATTCACTCTTCTTGTACTTAAGTCGCATTGTGCCTTTTGTATTCAATCCAGATGCAATTTCTGTGTTTCACGGGACATGTGAATGCCCAAGAAATACAGTAAACCTGCACTGGTGCATCGGAATCTAATACTGGTCTCCCAGGATCCGCTCCAAGCACAAATTCTTGGAAGATTCTCTCTTCTTGTACTTAAGTCGGCATTGTGCATTTTGTATTCAATCCCGATGCAATTTCTGTGTTTCATGGTCAATGTGAAGGTCCAAATGAAACTTAAGTCGGCATTGTGCCTTTTGTAATCAATCCCGATGCAATTTCTGTGCTTCATGGTCAATGTGAAGAGCAGGGATACAGTAAACCTGCACTGGTGCATCGGAATCTAATATTGGTCTCCCAGGAGCCGCTCAAAAAACTAACTCTTAGAAGATTCACTCTTCTTGTACTTAAGTCGGCATTGAGCCTTTTGTATTCAATCCTGATGCCATATCTGTGTTTCACGGTAAATGCGAAGGTCCAAGGGATACAGTAAACATGCACTGGTACATCGGAATCCAAAACTATTCTCCCAGGAGCCGCTCATAGCACAAAGTCTTAGAAGATTCACTCTTGTTGTTCTTAAGTCGGCATTGTGCCTTTTGTATTAAATCCTGATGCAATTTCTGTGTCTCATATTTAATGTGAGGCTACAAGGGATGCAGAATACCTCCACTGTTGCATCGGAATCTAATACTGGTCTCGCAGAAACCGCTCAAAACACAAACTCTTAGAAGATTAACTCTTTTTGTACTTAAGTCGGCATTGGGCCTTTTGCATTCAATCCCGATGCAATATCTGTGTATCATGGTCAATGTGAAGGTCCAAGCGATACAGCAAACCTGCTCTGATTCATCGGAATCTAATACTGGTCTTGAGCTTTTTGTATTCAATCCAGATGCAATTTCTGTGTTTCGTTGTCAATGTGAAGGTCCAAGTGATACAGCAAACCTCCACTGGTGCAGCGGAATCTAATATTGGTCTCCCAGGAGCCGCTCAAAGCACAAACCCTTAGAAGATTCAGTCTTCTTGTACTTAAGTCGCCATTGTGCCTTTTGTATTCAAACCTGATGCAATTTCTGTGTTTCATGGTAAATGCGAAGGTCCAAATGATACAGTAAACTTGCTCTCGTGCATCGGAATCCATTACTGGTCTCCCAGGAGCCGCTCAAATCAGAGAGTTTGAGAAGATTCACCCTTCTTGTTCTTAAGTTGGCAATGTGATTTTGTATTCAATTCCGATGCAATTTCTGTGTTTCATGGTCAATGTGAAGGTGTAAGGGATACAGTATACCTGCACTGGTGCAGCGGAATGTAATACTGCGCTCCCAGGAGCCGTTCAAAGCACAAACTCTTAGAAGAATCACTCTTCGTGTACTTAAGTCTGCATTGTGCGTTTTGTGTTCCATCCCAATGACATTTCTGTGTTTCATGGTCAATGTGAAGGTCTAACGCATACAGTAAACCTGCACTAATGCATCGGAATCTAATACTGGTCTCCCAAGAGCCGCTCAAAGCACAACCTCTTAGAAGATTCACTCTTCTTGTACTTAAATAGATCATTGTCCCTATTGTATTCAATCCCGATGCTATTTCTGTGTTTCATGGTCAATGTGAAGGTCCAAGTGATACAGCAAACCCGCACTAGTGCATCTTAATGCAGAATACCTCCACTGTTGCATCGGAATCTAATACTGGTCGCCCAGGTTCCGCTCAAAGCACAAAGTCTTAGAAGATTCACTCTTCTTGCCCTTAAGTTGGCTTATGCATTTTGTATTCAATCAAGATGCAATTTCTGTGTTTCATGGTCAATGTGAAGGTCCAAATGAAACTTAAGTCGGCATTGTGCCTTTGTATTCAATCCTGATGCAATTTCTGTGATTCATGGTCAATGTGAAGGTCCAAGGGATACAGTAAACATGCACAGGTGCAGCTGAAACTAATGATGTTCTGCCAGGATCCGCTCAAAGCACAAACTCTTAGAAGATTCGCTCTTCTTGTACATAATTTGGCATTGTGCCTTTTGTACTCAATCTCGAAGCAATTTCTGTGTTTCAATGTCGATGTGGAGCACCAAGCGACACAGTAAATCTGCACAGGTGCTGGTCTCCCAATATCCGCTCAAACACAAACTCTTAGAATATTCACTCTTCTTGTACTTATGCCGGCATTGTGCATTTTGTATTCCATACCGATGCAGTTTCTGTGTTTCATGGTCAACGTGAACTTCCAAGAGATACAGTAAACATGCACTGGTTCATTGGAATCTAATACTGGTCTCCCAGGAGCCGCTCAATGCACAAACTCTTAGAAGATACACTCTTCTTGTACTTAAGTTGGCATTGTGCCTTTTGTATTCAATCCCGATGCAATTTCTGTGTTTCATGGTCAATGTGAAGGTCCAAGGGAAACTTAAGTCCGCATTGTGCCTTTTGTCATCAATCCCGATGCAATTACTGTGTTTCATGGTCAATGTGAAGGTCCAAGCGATACAGCAAACCTGCACTGGTGCATCGGAATCTAATACTGGTCTCCCAGAAATCGCTCAAAGCACAAAACGCTTAGAAGATTCACTCTTCATGTACTTAAGTCGGCATTGTGCCTTTTGTATTCAATCCCGATGCAATTTGTGTGTTTCATGGCCAATGTGAAGGTCCAAGGAATGCAGTGAATCTGCACTGGTGCATCGTAATCTAATACTGGTCTCCCTGGTTTCGCTCATATCACAAACTCTTAGAAGATTCACTTTTCTTGTCCTTAAGTCGGCATTGTGCCTTTTGTATTCAATCCCGATGCAATTTCTGTGTTTCATGGTCAATGTGAAGGTCCAAGCGATACAGCAAACCTGCACTGGTGCATCGGAATCTAATACTGGTCTCCCAGGACCCGCTCAAAGCACAACCTCTTAGAAGATTCACTCTTCTTGTACTTAAGTAGAGCATTGTGCCTTTTGTATTCAATCCCGATGCAATTTCTGTGTTTCAAGGTCAATGTGAAGCACCAAGGGATGAGGTAAAACCGCACTAGTGGCTCTTATTCTAATACTGGTCGCCCAGGAGCCGCTCAAAGCACAAAGTCTTAGAAGATTCACGCTTCTTGTCCTTAAGTCGGCATAACGCCTTTTGTATTTAATCCCGATGCAATTTCTGTGTTTCATGGTCAATGTGGAGGGCCAAGGGATACAGAATACCTCCACTGGTGCATCGGAATCTAATACTGGTCTCCCAGAAATTGCTCAAAGCACAAAACGCTTAGAAGATTCACTCTTCATGTACTTAAGTCGGCATTGTATCTTTTGTATTCAATCCCGATGCAATTTGTGTGTTTCATGGTCAATGGAAAGGTCCAAGTTATATAGTAAACCTGCACTGGTGGATCGGAATCTAATACTGGTCTCCCAGTAGCCTCTCAAAGCATAAACCCGTTGAAGATGCACTCTTGTTGTACTTATGTCAGCATTGTGCCTTTTGTGTTCAATCCCGAAGCAATTTCTGTGTTTCATTGTCAATGTGAAGGACCAAGCGACACAGTAAACCTGCACAGGTGCTGGTCTCCCACCAGTCGCTCAAAAATCAAACACTTAGAAGATTCACTCTTCTTGTACTTTATTCGGCATAGTGCCTTTTGTATTCAATCCCGATGAAATTTCTGTGCTTCATGGTCAGTGTGAAGATACAAGTGACACAATAAACCGGTACTGGTGGATCGGAATCTAATATTTGTCTCCCAGGAACCCCCCAAATCACAAACTCTTAGAAGATTCACTCTTCTTGTACTTAAGTCGGCATTGTGCCTTTTGTATTCAATCCGGATGCAATTTGTGTGTTTCATGGTCAATGTGAAGGTCCAAGGGAAACTTAAGTCGGCATTGTGCCTTTTGTCATCAATCCCGATGCAATATCTGTGTTTCATGGTCAATGTGAAGGTCCAAGGAATACAGCAAAACTGCACTGGTGAATCGGAATGTAATACAAGTCTTGTGCCTTTTGTATTCAATCCCGATGCAATATCTGTGTTTCATGTTCAATGTGAAGGTCCAAGGGATACAGCAAACCTGCAGTGGTGAATCGCAATCTAGTATTGGTCTCCTAGGAGCCACTCAAAACACTAACTCTTAGAAGATTCACTCTTCTTGTACTTAAGTTGGCATTGTGCCTTTTGTATTCAATCCCGATGCTATTTATGTGTTTCATGGCCAATGTGAAGGTCCAAGGATTGCAGTAAACCTGCACTGGTGCATCGTAATCTAATACTGGTCTCCCCGGTTCCGCTCATATCACAAACTCTTAGAAGATTCACCCTTCTTCTTCTTAAGTCGGCAATGTGCATTTTGTATTCAAACCCGACGCTATTTCTGTGTTTCATGGTCAATGTGAAGAATCAAGGGATACAGTAAACCTGCACTGGTGCATCAGAACCTAATACTTGTCTCCCAGGAGCCGCTCAAAGCACAAAATCTTGGAAGATTCTCTCTTCTTGTACTTAAGTTGGCATTGTGCCTTTTGAATTCAATCCCGATGCAATTTCTGTGTTTCATGGTCAATGTTAAGGTCCAAGGTATACAGCAAACCTGCACTGGTGCATCGGAATCTAATACTGGTCTCCCAGGAGCCGCTCAAAGCACAAACCCTTAGAAGATTCACTCTTCTTGTACTTAAGTCGGCATTGTGCCTTTTCTATTCAATCCCGATGCAATTTCTGTGTTTCATGGTCAATGTGAAGGTCCAAGGGATACAGCAAACCAGCACTGGTGCATCGGAATCTAATACTGGTCTCCGAGGAACAGCTCAAATCACAAACCCTTAGAAGATTCACTCTTCTTGTACTTAAGTCGGCATTGTGCTATTTGTATTCAATCCCGATGCAATTTCTGTGTTTCATGGTTAATGGGAAGGTCCATGGTATACAGTAAACCTGCACTGGTACATCGGAATCTAATACTGATCTCCCAGGAGCCGCTCAAAGCACAAACCCGTTGAAGATGCACTCTTCTTGTACTTATATCGGCATTGTGCTTTTGTGTTCAATCCCGAAGCAGTTTCTGTGTTTCGTGGTCAATGTGAAGGACCTAGCGACACAGTAAACCTGCACAGGTGCTGGTCTCCCACCAGCCGCTCAAAAATCAAACTCTTAGAAGATTCGCGCTTCTTGAACTTAAGTTGGCATTGTGCCTTTGTACTAAATCCTGATGCAATTTCTCTGTTTCATGGTCAATGTGAAGGTCCAAGGGATACAGTAAACATGCACAGGTGCAGCTGAATCTAATATTGTTCTGGCAGGATCCGCTCAAAGCACAAACTCTAAGAAGATTCACTTTTCTTGTACATTATTCGGCATTGTGCCTTTTGTATTCAATCCCGATGCAATATCTGTGTTTCATGGTCAATGTGAAGATACAAGTGACACAGTGGATCGGAATATAATATTTGTCTCCCAGGAGTCCCCCAAATTACAAACTCTTAGAAGATTCACTCTCCTTGTACCTAAGTCGGCATTGTGCCTTTTATATTCAATTACGAAGGAATTTCTGGGATGCATGGTCAATGTGAAGGTCCAAGGGATACAGTAACCACTCACTGGTGCATCGGAATCTAATACTGGTCTCCCATGAGCCGCTCAAACTCAAACTCTTAGAAGATTCACTCTTCTTGTACTTAAGTTGGCATTGTGCCTTTTGTATTCAATCCCGATGCAATTTCTGTGTTGCATGGTCAATGTGAAGGTCCAAGGGAAACTTAAGTCGGCCTTGTGCCTTTTGTCATCAATCCCGATGCAATTTCTGTGTTTCATGGCCAATGTGAAAGTCCAAGGAATACAGCAAAACTGCACTGGTGAATCGGAAATTAATACTAGTCTTGTGCCTTTTGTATTCAATCCCGATGCAGTATCTGTGTTTCATGTTCAATGTGAAGGACAAGGGATACAGTAAACCTACAGTGGTGCATCGGATTCTAATATTGGTCTCCCAGGGGCCGCACAAAGCACAAGGTCTTAGAAGATTCACTCTTCTTGCCCTTAAGTCGGCTTATGCTTTTTGTATTCAATCCCGATGCTATTTCTGTGTTTCATCGTCAATGTGAAGGTCCAAGGGATACAGGACAGCTCCACTGGTGCATCGGAATCTAATACTGGTCTCCCAGGAGCCGCTCAAAGCACAAACCCGTTGAGGATGCACTCTTCTTGTACTTATGTCAGCATTGTGCCTTTTGTGTTCAATCCCGAAGCAATTTCTGTGTTTCATGGTCAATGTGAAGGTCCAAGCGATACAGCAAACTAGCACTGGTGCATCGGAATCTAATACTGGTCTCCGAGGAACCGCTCAAAGCACAAACCCTTAGAAGATTCACTCTTCTTGTACTTAAGTCGGCATTGTGCCTTTTGTATTCTATCCGGATGATACTTGTGTGTTTCATGGTCAATGTGAAGGTCCAAGGGATACAGTAAACCTGCACTGGTGCATCGGAATCTAATACTGGTCTCCCAGGGGCCGCTCAAATCACGAACTCTTAGAAGATTCATTCTTTTTGTACTTAAGTCATCATTGTGTTTTTGTATTAAATCCCGATGCAATTTCTGTGTTTCATGGACAATGTGAAGGACCAAGGGATACAGTAAACCCGCACTGGCGCATCGTAGGCTAATACTAGTCTCCCAGGAGCCGCTCAAAGCACAAACTCTTAGAAGATTCACTTTTCTTGTGCATTTTATTATCAATTCCAGAGCAATTTCTGTGTTTCATGCATAATGTGTAGCTCCAAGGGATACAGTAAACCTGCACTTGTGCATCGGAATCTAATACTGTTCTCCCAGGAGCCGCTCAAAAAACATACTCTTAGAAGATTCACTCTTCTTGTACTTAAGTACGCACTGTGCCTTTTGTATTTGATCCCAATGCAAATTCTGTGTTTCATGGTCAAAATGAAGGACCAAGGCATTAAGTAAACCTGCACTGGTGCATCGGAATCTAATACTGGTCTCCCAGGAGCCGCTCAAAGCACAAACTGTTAGAAGATTCCGTCTTCTTGTACTTAAGTCGGCAATCTGAATTTTGTATTCAATCCCGATGGAATTTCTGTGATTAATGGTCAATGTGAAAGTCCAAGGGAGACAGTAAACCTACACTGGTGCATCGGAATCTAATACTGGTGTCTCAGGAGCCGCTCAAACATAAAGTCTTAGATGATTCACTCTTCTTGTACTTAAGTCGGCATTGTGCCTTTTGTATTCAATCCCGGTGCATTTTCTGTGCTTCATGGTCGATGTGAAGGTCCAAGGGATACAGTATACCTGCACTGGTGCATCGCACCCTAATATTGGTCTCCCAGGAGTCGCTCAACAAACTAACTCTTAGAAGATTCAGTCTTCTTGTACTTTAGTCGGCATTGTGCCTCTTGAATTCAATCCCGATGCAATTTCTGTGTTTCATGGTCAATGTGAAGGTCCAAGGGATACAGTAGAACTGCACTGGTGCTGCGGGATCTAATACTGGTCTCACAGGAGCCGCTCAAAGCACAAACTCTTACATGATTCACTCTTCCTGTACTTAAGCCGGCATGTGCATTTTGTATTCCATCCCGATGCCTTTTCTGTGTTTCATGGTCAAAGTGATGGTCCAACGCATACAGAAAACTTGCACTAGTGCATCTGAATCTAATACTGGTATCCCAGGAGCCGCTCAAAGCCCAAACTCAAAGAAGATTCACTCTTCTTGTACTTAACTAGGCATTGTGCGTTTTGTATTCAACCCCGACGCAATTTCTGTGTTTCAAGGTCAATGTGAAGTACCAAGGGATAAAGTAAACCCGCACTGCTGCATTGGAATCTAACACTGGTCTCCCAGGAGCCGCTCGAAGCACAAACTCTTAGAAGCTTCACTCTTCTTGTACATTAGTCGGCATTGTGCTTTTTGTATTCCATCCCGATGCAATTTCTGTGTTTCATGGTCAAAATGAAGGACCAAGGCATAAAGTAAACCTGCACTGGTGCATCGTCATCTAATACTGGTCTCGCAGGAGCCGCTCAAATCACAGACTCTTAGAAGATTCACTCTTCTTATACTTAAGTCGCCATTGTGACTTTTTATTCTATCCCGATGCAATTTCTGTGTTTCTTAGTCAATGTAGAGGACCAAGGCATAAAATAAACCTGAACTGGTGCATCGGAAACTAATACTGGTCCCCAGAAGCCGCTCAAAGCACGAAGTTTAAGAAGATTCACACTTCTTGTACTTTAGTCGGCATTGTGCCTTTTCTATTCAATCCGGATGCAATTTCTGTATTTCATGGTCAATGTGAAGGTCCAAGGGAAACAGTAAACCTACACTGGTGCATCGGAATCTAATACTGGTGGCTCAGGACCCGCTCAAACACAAACTCTTAGATGATTCACTCTTCTTGTACTTAAGTCGGCATTGGGACTTTTGTATTCAATCCCGATGCATTTACTGTGCTTCATGGTCAATGTGAAGGTCCAAGGGATACAGTAAACCTGCACTGGTGCATCGGGATCTAATACTGGTGTCTCAGGAGCCGCCCAAACACAAACTCTTAGATGATTCAATCTTCTTGTACTTAAGTCGGCATTGGGCCTTTTGTATTCAATTCCAATGCATTTTCTGTGCTTCATGGTCAATGTGAAGGTCGAAGGGATACAGTAAACCTGCACTGGTGCATCGGAATCTAATATTGGTCTCCCAGGAGCCGCTCAAAAAACTAACTCTTAGAAGATTCACTCTTCTTGTACTTTATTCGGCATAGTGCCTTTTGTATTCAATCCCGATGAAATTTCTGTGCTTCATGGTCAGTGTGAAGATACAAGTGACGCAATAAACCGGTACTGGTGGATCGGAATCTAATATTTGTCTCCCAGGAGCCTCCCAAATCACAAACTCTTAGAAGATTCACTCTTCTTGTACTTAAGTCGGCATTGTGCCTTTTGTATTCAATCCGGATGCAATTTGTGTGTTTCATGGTCAATGTGAAGGTCCAAGGGAAACTTACGTCGGCATTGTGCCTTTTGTCATCAATCCCGATGCAATATCTGTGTTTCATGGTCAATGTGAAGGTCCAAGGAATACAGCAAAACTGCACTGGTGAATCGGAATGTAATACAAGTCTTGTGCCTTTTGTATTCAATCCCGATGCAATATCTGTGTTTCATGTTCAATGGGAAGTCCAAAGGATACAGCAAACCTGCAGTGGTGAATCGCAATCTAGTATTGGTCTCCCAGGATCCACTCAAAACACTAACTCTTAGAAGATTCACTCTTCTTGTACTTAAGTTGGCATTGTGCCTTTTGTATTCAATCCCGATGCTATTTATGTGTTTCATGGCCAATGTGAAGGTCCAAGGATTGCAGTAAACCTGCACTGGTGCATCGTAATCTAATACTGGTCTCCCCGGTTCCGCTCATATCACAAACTCTTAGAAGATTCACCCTTCTTCTTCTTAAGTCGGCAATGTGCATTTTGTATTCAAACCCGACGCTATTTCTGTGTTTCATGGTCAATGTGAAGGTTCAAGGGATACAGTAAACCTGCACTGGTGCATCAGAACCTAATACTTGTCTCCCAGGAGCCGCTCAAAGCACAAAATCTTGGAAGATTCTCTCTTCTTGTACTTAAGTTGGCATTGTGCCTTTTGAATTCAATCCCGATGCAATTTCTGTGTTTCATGGTCAATGTTAAGGTCCAAGGTATACAGCAAACCTGCACTGGTGCATCGGAATCTAATACTGGTCTCCCAGGAGCCGCTCAAAGCACAAACCCTTAGAAGATTCTCTTTTCTTGTACTTAAATCGGCATTGTACCTTTTGTATTCAATCCAGATGCAATTTCTGTGTTTCATGGTACATGCGAAGGTCCAAGGGATACAGTAAACCTGCACTGGTGCATTGGAATCCAATGCTGGTCTCCAAGGAGCCGCACAAAGCACAAAGTCTTGGAAGATTCACTCTTCTTGTTCTAAAGTTGGCAATGTGCTTTTGTTTTAAATCCCGATGCAATTTCTGTGATTCATAGTCAATGTGAAGGTCCAAGGGATACAGTAAACCTGAACTGGTGCATCGGAATGTAACACTGGTCTCCCAGGAGCCGTTCAAAACACAAACTCTTAGAAGATTCACTCTTCTTGTACTTAAGTCGGCATTATGCCTTTTCTATTCAATCCCGATGCAATTTCTGTGTTTCATGGTCAATGTGAAGGTCCAAGGGATACAGCAAACCAGCACTGGTGCATCGGAATCTAATACTGGTCTCCGAGGAACCGCTCAAATCACAAACCCTTAGAAGATTCACTCTTCTTGTACTTAAGTCGGCATTGTGCTATTTGTATTTAATCCCGATGCAATTTCTGTGTTTCATGGTTAATGGGAAGGTCCATGGTGTACAGTAAACCTGCACTGGTACATCGGAATCTAATACTGATCTCCCAGGAGCCGCTCAAAGCACAAACCCGTTGAAGATGCACTCTTCTTGTACTTATATCGGCATTGTGCTTTTGTGTTCAATCCCGAAGCAGTTTCTGTGTTTCGTGGTCAATGTGAAGGACCTAGCGACACAGTAAACCTGCACAGGTGCTGGTCTCCCACCAGCCGCTCAACAATCAAACTCTTAGAAGATTCACGCTTCTTGAACTTAAGTTGGCATTGAGCCTTTGTATTAAATCCTGATGCAATTTCTTTGTTTCATGGTCAATGTGAAGGTCCAAGGGATACAGTAAACATGCACAGGTGCAGCTGAATCTAATATTGTTCTGGCAGGATCCGCTCAAAGCACAAACTCTAAGAAGATTCACTTTTCTTGTACATTATTCGGCATTGTGCCTTTTGTATTCAATCCCGATGCAATTTCTGTGTTTCATGGTCAATGTGAAGATACAAGTGACACAGTAAACCGGCACTGGTGGATCGGAATATAATATTTGTCTCCCAGGAGCCCCCCAAATTACAAACTCTTAGAAGATTCACTCTCCTTGTACCTAAGTCGGCATTGTGCTATTTATATTCAATTACGAAGGAATTTCTGGGATGCATGGTCAATGTGAAGGTCCAAGGGATACAGTAAACACTCACTGGTGCATCGGAATCTGATACTGGTCTCCCAGGAACCGCTCAAACTCAAACTCTTAGAAGATTCACTCTTCTTGTACTTAAGTTGGCATAGTGCCTTTAGTATTCAATCCCGATGCAATTTCTGTGTTTCATGGTCAATGTGAAGGTCCAAGGGAAACTTAAGTCGGCATTGTGCCTTTTGTCATCAATCCCGATGCAATTAATGTGTTTCATGGCCAATGTGAAAGTCCAAGGAATACAGCAAAACTGCACTGGTGAATCGGAAATTAATACTAGTCTTGTGCCTTTTGTATTCAATCCCGATGCAGTATCTGTGTTTCATGTTCAATGTGAAGGACAAGGGATACAGTAAACCTACAGTGGTGCATCGGATTCTAATATTGGTCCCCCAGGGGCCGCACAAAGCACAAGGTCTTAGAAGATTCACTCTTCTTGCCCTTAAGTCGGCTTATGCTTTTTGTATTCAATCCCGATGCTATTTCTGTGTTTCATCGTCAATGTGAAGGTCCAAGGGATACAGGACAGCTCCACTGGTGCATCGGAATCTAATACTGGTCTCCCAGGAGCCGCTCAAAGCACAAACCCGTTGAGGATGCACTCTTCTTGTACTTATGTCAGCATTGTGCCTTTTGTGTTCAATCCCGAAGCAATTTCTGTGTTTCATGGACAATGTGAAGGACCAAGGGATACAGTAAACCCGCACTGGTGCATCGTAGGCTAATACTGGTCTCCCAGGAGCCGCTCAAAGCACAAACTCTTAGAAGATTCACTTTTCTTGTGCATTTTATTATCAATTCCAGAGCAATTTCTGTGTTTCATGCATAATGTGTAGCTCCAAGGGATACAGTAAACCTGCACTTGTGCATCGGAATCTAATACTGTTCTCCCAGGAGCCGCTCAAAGAACATACTCTTAGAAGATTCACTCTTCTTGTACTTAAGTACGCACTGTGCCTTTTGTATTTGATCATAATGCAAATTCTGTGTTTCATGGTCAAAATGAAGGACCAAGGCATTAAGTAAACCTGCACTGGTGCATCGGAATCTAATACTGGTCTCCCAGGAGCCGCTCAAAGCACAAACTGTTAGAAGATTCCGTCTTCTTGTACTTAAGTCGGCATTCTGACTTTTGTATTCAATCCCGATGCAATTTCTGTGATTAATGGTCAATGTGAAAGTCCAAGGGAGACAGTAAACCTACACTGGTGCATCGGAATCTAATACTGGTGTCTCAGGAGCCGCTCAAACATAAAGTCTTAGATGATTCACTCTTCTTGTACTTAAGTCGGCATTGTGCCTTTTGTATTCAATCCCGGTGCATTTTCTGTGCTTCATCGTCGATGTGAAGGTCCAAGGGATACAGTATACCTGCACTGGTGCATCGCACCCTAATATTGGTCTCCCAGGAGTCGCTCAACAAACTAACTCTTAGAAGATTCAGTCTTCTTGTACTTTTAGTCGGCATTGTGCCTCTTGAATTCAATCCCGATGCAATTTCTGTGTTTCATGGTCAATGTGAAGGTCCAAGGGATACAGTAGAACTGCACTGGTGCTGCGGAATCTAATACTGGTCTCAAAGGAGCCGCTCAAAGCACAAACTCTTACATGATTCACTCTTCCTGTACATAAGCCGGCATGTGCATTTTGTATTCCATCCCGATGCCTTTTCTGTGTTTCATGGTCAAAGTGATGGTCCAACGCATACAGAAAACTTGCACTAGTGCATCTGAATCTAATACTGGTATCCCAGGAGCCGCTCAAAGCCCAAACTCAAAGAAGATTCACTCTTCTTGTACTTAACTAGGCATTGTGCCTTTTGTATTCAACCCCGACGCAATTTCTGTGTTTCAAGGTCAATGTGAAGTACCAAGGGATAAAGTAAACCCGCACTGCTGCATCGGAATCTAACACTGGTCTCCCAGGAGCCGCTCGAAGCACAAACTCTTAGAAGCTTCACTCTTCTTGTACATTAGTCGGCATTGTGCTTTTTGTATTCCATCCCGATGCAATTTCTGTGTTTCATGGTCAAAATGAAGGACCAAGGCATAAAGTAAACCTGCACTGGTGCATCGTCATCTAATACTGGTCTCGCAGGAGCCGCTCAAATCACAAACTCTTAGATGATTCACTCTTCTTGTACTTAAGTCGGCATTGGGACTTTTGTATTCAATCCCGATGCATTTACTGTGCTTCATGGTCAATGTGACGGTCCAAGGGATACAGTAAACCTGCACTGGTGCATCGGGATCTAATACTGGTGTCTCAGGAGCCGCTCAAACACAAACTCTTAGATGATTCAATCTTCTTGTACTTAAGTCGGCATTGGGCCTTTTGTATTCAATTCCGATGCATTTTCTGTGCTTCATGGTCAATGTGAAGGTCGAAGGGATACAGTAAACCTGCACTGGTGCATCGGAATCTAATATTGGTCTCCCAGGAGCCGCTCAAAAAACTAACTCTTAGAAGATTCACTCTTCTTGTCCTTAAGTCGGCATTGCGCCTTTTGTATCCCATCCCGATGCAGTTTCTGTGTTTCATGGTCAATGTGAAGCTCCAAGGGATACAGTAAACCTGGTGCATCTGAATCTAATACTGGTCTCTCAGGAGTCGCTCAATGCACAAACATTTAGAACATTCACTCTGCTTGTACTTAAGTAGGCATTGTGAATTTTGTATTCAAACCTGTTGCAATCTCTGTGATTGATGTTCAATGTGAAAGTCCAAGGGATACAGTTATCCTTCATTAGTGCATCTGAATCTAATACAGGTCTCCCAGCAGCCACTCAAAACACAAACCCTTAGAAGATTCACTCTTCTTGTACTTAAGTCGGAAATGTGCCTTTTGTAGTAAATCGCGATGCAATTTCTGGAATTCATAGTCAATTTGAAGCTCCGAGGGATACAGTAAACATGCACTGGCGCCTCGGAATCTAATACTAGTCTCCCAGGAGCCGATCAAAAACAAACTCTTAGAAGATTCACTCTTCCTGTACTTAAGTCGTCATTATTCCTTTTGTATTCAATTCCGAGGCAAATTCTGTGTTTCATGTTCAATGTGAAGGTCCAAGCGATACAGATAACCTGCACTGGTGCATTGGAATCTCATACTGGTCTCCCAGGAGCCCCTCAAATCACATACTCTTAGAAGATTCACTCTTCTAGTACTTATGTCGGCTATTGTGCCTTTTGTGTTCTATCCCGCTGCCATTTCTGTGATTCATGGTCAATGTGAAGGTCCAAGTTATACAGTAAACCTGCACCGGTGCATCAGAATCTAATACTGGTCTCCCAGCAGCCACTCAAAACACACAACCTTAGAAGATTCACTCTTATTGTACTTAAGTCGGCAATGTGCCTTTTGTATTAAATCGCGATGCAATTTCTGGGATTCATGGACAATTTGAAGGTCCAAGGGATACAGTTAACCTGCACTGGTGCATCAGAATCTAATACTGGTCTCCCAGGAGTCGCTCAAAGCAAAAACCCTTAGAAGAATCACTCTTCTTGTACTTAAGTTGGCATTGTGCAGTTAGGTTGGGTTGGGTTGGGTTGGGTTGGGTTGGGTTGGGTTGGGTTGCGTTGGGTTGGGTTTGGTTGGGTTGGGTTGGGTTGGGTAGGGTTCGGTTAGGTTGGGGTGGGTTAGGTTAAGTTAGGTTAGGTTAGGTTTGGTTGGGTTGGGTTGGGTTGGCTTGGGTTGGGTTAGGTTAGGTTAGGTTGGGTTAGGTTAGGTTAGGTTAGGTTACGTTAGGTTAGGTTAGGTTAGGTTAGGTTAGGTTAGGTTAGGTTAGGTTAAGTTACGTTACGTTACGTTACGTTACGTTACGTTACGTTACGTTACGTTAGGTTAGGTTAGGTTAGGTTAGGTTAGGTTTTAGGTTAGGTTTTAGGTCAGGTTAGGTTAGGTTTTAGGTTAGGTTTTAGGTTAGGTTTAAGGTTAGGTTTTAGGTTAGGTTTTAGGTTAGGTTTTCGGTTAGGTTTTAGGTTAGGTTTTAGGTTAGGTTTTAGGTTAGGTTTTAGGTTAGGTTTTAGGTTAGGTTTTAGGTTAGATTTTAGGTTAGGTTTTAGATTAGATGTTAGGTTAGGTTTTGGGTTAGGTTTTAGGTTAGGTTTTAGGTTAGGTTTTAGGTTAGGTTTTAGGTTAGGTTTTAGGTTAGGTTTTAGGTTAGGTTTTAGGTTAGGTTTTGGGTTAGGTTTTAGCTTAGGTTTTAGGTTAGGTTTTACTTTAGGTTTTAGTTCAGGTTTTAGCTTAGGTTTTAGGTTAGGTTTTAGGTTAGGTTTTAGGTTAGGGTTTAGGGTAGGGTTTAGGTTAGGTTTTAGGTTAGGTCTTAGGTTAGGTTTTAGGTTAGGTTTTAGGTTAGGTTTTAGATTAGGTTAGGTATTAGCTTAGGTTTTAGGTTTGGTTTTAGGTTAGGTTTTAGGTTAGGTTTTTAGGTTATGTTAGGTTAGTTTGGGTTAGGTTAGGTTAGGTTAGGTTGGGTTGGGTTAGGTTAGGTTAGGTTAGCTTAGGTTAAGTTATGTTAGGTTAGGTTTTAGGTTAGGTTTTAGGTTAGGTTATAGGTTAGGTTTTATGTTAGGTTTTAGGTTAGGTTTTAGGTTAGGTTTTAGGTTAGGTTTTAGGTTAGGCTTTAGGTTAGGTTTTAGGTTAGGTTTTAAGTTACGTTTTAGGTTACGTTTTAGGTTACGTTTTAGGTTAGGTTTTAGGTTAGGTTTTAGGTTAGGTTTTAGGTTAGGTTTTAGGTTAGGTTTTAGGTTATGTTTTAGGTTAGGTGCTAGGTTTTAGGTTAGGTGCTAGGTTTTAGTTTAGGTTTTAAGTTAGGTTAGGTTAGGTTGGGTTTTAGGTTAGGTTAGGTTTTAGGTTAGGTTAGGTTAGGTTAGGTTAGGTTAAGTTAGTTTAGGTTAGGTTAGGGTAGGTTAGGTTAGGTTAGGTTAGGTTTGGTTAGGTTAGGTTAGGTTAGGCTAGGTTAGGTCAGGTTAGGTCAGATTAGGTTAGGTTAGGTCAGGTTAGGTCAGGTTAGGTCAGGTTAGGTCAGGTTAGGTCAGGTTAGGTCAGGCTAGGTCAGGTTAGGTCAGGTTAGGTCAGGTTAGGTCAGGTTAGGACAGGTTAGGTCAGGTTAGGTTAGGTTAGGTTAGGTTAGGTTAGGTAAGGTTAGGTTAGGTCAGGTTAGGTTAGGTTAGGTTAGGTTAGGTCAGGTTAAGACAGGTTAGGTCAGGTTAGGTCAGGTTAGGTTAGGTTAGGTCAGGTTAGGTTAGGTTACGTTACGTTACGTTACGTTACGTTACGTTAGGTTAGGTTAGGTTAGGTTAGGTTAGGTTAGGTTGGGATAGGTTAGGTTAGGTTAGGTTAGGTTAGGTTAGGTTAGGTTAGGTTAGGTTAGGTTAGGTTAGGTCAGGTTAGGTCAGGTTAGGTCAGGTTAGGTCAGGTTAGGTCAGGTTAGGTCAGGTTAGGTCAGGTTAGGTCAGGTTAGGTCAGGTTAGGTTAGGTTAGGTTAGGTTAGGTTAGGTCAGGTTAGGTTAGGTCAGGTTAGGTCAGGTTAGGTCAGGTTAGGTCAGGTTAAGTCAGGTTAGGTCAGGTTAGGATAGGTTAGGTCAGGTTAGGTCAGGTTAGGTCAGGTTAGGTTAGGTTAGGTCAGGTTAGGTCAGGTCAGCTTAGGTCAGGTCAGGTTAGGTCAGGTTAGGTTAGGTTAGGTTAGGTTAGGTTAGGTCAGGTTAGGTTAGGTTAGGTTAGGTTAGGTTAGGTTAGGTTGGGTTAGGTCAGGTTAGGTTAGGTTAGGTCAGGTTAGGTTAGGTTAGGTTAGGTTAGGTTAGGTTAGGTTAGGTTAGGTTAGGTTAGGTTAGGTTAGGTTAGGTTATGTTAGATTAGGTTAAGTTAGGTCAGTTTAGATTAGGTTAAGTTAGGTCAGGTTAAGTTAGGTCAGGTTAGGTTAGGTTAGGTCAGGTTAGGTTAGGTTAGGTCAGGTTAGGTTAGGTTAGGTCAGGTGAGGTCAGGTTAGGTCAGGTGAGGTCAGGTTAGGTCAGGTTAGGTTAGGTTAGGTCAGGTTAAGTTAGGTTAGGTCAGGTTAGGTCAGGTTAGGTTAGGTTAGGTTAGGTTAGGTTAGGTTAGGTTAGGTTAGGTCAGGTTAGGTTAGGTTAGGTCAGGTTAGCTCAGGTTAGGTAAGGTTAGGTCAGGTTATGTCAGGTTAGGTCAGGTTAGGTCAGGTTAGGTCAGGTTAGGTAAGGTTACGTCAGGTTAGGTCAGGTTAGCTTATGTTAGGTTAGGTTAGGTTATGTTAGGTTAGGTCAGGTTAGGTCAGGTTAGATTAGGTTAGGTCAGGTTAGGTCAGGTTAGGTCAGGTTAGGTCAGGTTAGGTCAGGTTAGGTTAGGTTAGGTCAGGTTAGGTCAGGTTAGGTGAGGTTAGGTCAGGTTAGGTCAGGTTATGTTAGGTTAGGTCAGGTTAGATTAGGTTAGGTCAGGTTAGGTCAGGTTAGGTTAGGTTAGGTCAGGTCAGGTTAGGTTAGGTTAGGTTAGGTTAGGTTAGGCTAGGCTAGGTTAGGTTAGGTTAGGTCAGGTTAGGTCAGGTTAGGTCAGGTCAGGTCAGGTTAGGTCAGGTTAAGTCAGGTTAGGTAAGGTTAGGTCAGGTTAGGTCAGGTTAGGTTATGTTAGGTTAGGT